>NC_140494.1:97708696-97766196 GCF_964271855.1 Acomys minous | reverse complement strand
TGGTGTGAAGTTGGTTTGAGGATGGCACATGAAAGGCACTGACTGCTACCTCTTATGCTCGCTCTCTCTCTCTCTCTCTCTCTCTCTCTCTCTCTCTCTCTCTCTCTCTCTCTCTGTCTCTCTCTCTCTCTCTCTCTCTCACACACACACACGACTTGGACTTGTACCTAGGATACTAGGGTATCCTGAATGCAAGGCACAGGCTCTACCACTGAGCTATAGTTCTTGTCCTACCATATGTATTGATCACATTTGGGCAGTGGTTCAGAGTCCTACTTTTTAGTCTTGTTTGGTTAGCGTTAGCACTGAAATTTTATTCTACTTTTTTTTTTTTAACCCCCTGCAAAAATGCTGACTTTTCTCCTGACACTAAATCGGGAAAGTGTTGCTTTTCTTCTGAATTTGCAAACCTCTGCTCTGGGGCAGAGATCAAGTTCTGATAACCATAAGCAAACAGTATCTGGGCAGGGCACAGTCACAGTGGCTCAATCTTTTATAATCTCAGGCAGGCAACTCTCTGTGAGTTAGAGACCAGCCTAGTCTATATGGTGCATTCCAAGCCAGTCAGGGCTTCATAGTGAGACCCTATCCAGAAAAAGAAAGAAAGAAAGGAAGGAAGGGAAAACAGTAACAAAAACGAAAAACCCAGTGCCTGGCACTAAGGAGCTGTTTAGTCCTCAGTCAACCCTGGACCAGAGGCCCTCACCTTCATAGGACCAGTTGTTGTTGAAGGTCTGTGTCAAGGCCTGCATCTCTTGCAGCAGGACTGAGTCTGCCTGGGATGAGATTTCTCCTCCATCCTCCTCTTCCAGCACCTCCTCCTCCTCCTCAGGATCTGGGGAATTCTGCATCATTTCTTCGATCTCCTCAATCACCTAAGGTAAAGCAGAAACTCTGTTCCCTCCTGGAGGGGGTGTTCCGGTTCATTTGTGTGGTCAATGGCATTCCTCATTTGTGCTCAGTCTTCATAAATATTGGATAATAATAAAAATAGACCCGATCAAAAGCTTGCATATATTCTGTCTTTAATGTAAAGCACTTTCACGTAAGCCTCTTCCAAGTGCTCCATTTAGATGAGTGCACTATTGGAAACTAGCTACTCTTTCAGGAAATGAGGCAGGGCTGCCAGGAAGTAAACATTTACTTCAGTTTGCTAAGCATTTTGTTTCTAAGTGGGAAAAATATTGTATCTACCCAACTATAACACAGAACCCAGTCCATTAATTGTCACACTTTTTATAATGGGGTGGGTGGGTGGGTGGGGGACGAGGACACACATTCCCAGAACAACCACCCCTAACGAGGAGGAAAAACAGATGTTTCTGGAGAATTCTCCTGGACGGGAAGTGAAGCTGCCCAGGGAAAAGTGAAACTAAAGAAAACAATAAAAGGACAGCCAATATCCGGAGAGCAAAAAGCAGGTAAGAACCCCAGCTCTGAACTTGAACTTGATTGTTGGTGGGGCTTCAGCTCCCTCTAAGTTGAGGGTCAAGATGGATGCTACCAAGTACACCCCCTTCAGCCTCTTCTCCATTAGAAGAATAAAGGCTCTCAGGACCTGGGAGGGGGTGTCCTTCATACCTGATCAGCCGTGAGTAGAGGCTCCTCATTGATGCCAGAGTCATTTTCACTCTTCTCATTGAACTCTTCTTCTTCCTTCTCATGGATCTGAGGGACAAGGGGAAGTGACTTCCTAACCAATGAGATTCTCTGACTGAAAGGTCATTTTAGGCCTCAACCCCCACTGTCTAAAGAGGGAATATGGAGAGGAGGGTGAGTTCCACCTTGTTCCAAATCTGCCCCCATTACCCAGCAGGCATTGCAGGCAAGGCCCAGCCTGGGCTACATGTGATACTATTTCAAAACCAAACAACAATAGAAAAGTCCAGATGCGGATGGCACATGCCTGTAATCCCAGCTCTCCAGAGGCAGAGGCAGGAGAGTGGCAGCAGGTCCAAGGCTAGCCCAAAGCACAGATGAGACCTTGCGGAAAAAAGAAAGGTAGGAAGGAAAAAAAAAAAAGAAGGTCAGGGTGAAGGAAAGGAAAGACAGCAGGGAGGGGAGAGAAAGGGAAGGAAGACAAGGGAAGAAAGAAAAAAGGACAAACCAAAGCCTGAGAAAGACAGTGATAGGAGAACTGTTTAACTCTTTTGTCCTGGGTTTCCCTAAATTCCATAATCCTAAATAAGATTCTAAAAGTTGACAACCTTCGAGACTCTAGAAGATATCTAAGTCCAACAAGGTATGTGTAACAGTTCTGGCTTTGCTGGCCATATTGTAAACTGTTGATGGTCCAGGGGGTATGATCACATCCTGAACACATTCAGTCACCAACCAACCAACCAAGAAGCTTCCCGTGCAGATATCTTGCTAAAAATCATACAGGGGTTGGCAGGACTCAGTTCTTGATCTCTAAGAGCCAACCTGTTCTTTGGTCTGTGCAGCTCTTGCTATTCTAACAGGAAACACTCCATTGAGGGCCCAGCCCCCAAAACCATGCACATCTCCTCTTATCTCTGACTAAAACATTATCATTATATATATATATATTTAAAAACCTATGCAAAAACTCAACATATCTTGAATGCCATCTGTTCTCCAACCTGGAGAAGGGACAAGGCACGGAGGTGAGGGAATCACCAGAGGAGCTGGTGGGCAGATGGCATCATCCATTTCCAAGGTGGAATCCATATGTTTGTGTCTCTGCCAAGACTACCACCTGTGGTAGCCGCTTGTTTCCACAGCTCCCCACCAGGCAGAACAAAACTCCTGGGGCCACATTTTGTTCACAGCTACATTCGCACGGCAGAACTTCCTAAGGGTCAGGTAGTTTCTGGGGGAGAAGCGTGTCTCTTATTGGGAAACGGAGAATTTTCTTTTCTGTAGGAACTATTTTTGTCTCTGATAGCAACATTAGTCCATAGCTTAAATTTGGTTATGAGGGGTTGAAATGAAAGCAATTAAAGCAAAATATGTAGTTAGGTTTGGCGCTATATACTTGTAATCCCAACACTAAAGAGGTTAAGGGAGGCTAGCCTGAGATACACAGTGAGACCCTCTCTCAAAAATAAATAAAAATAAAATAAACAAGTAAAAGATTATGGATATAGCTCAGTGATAAAGGCCTGGATTCCATCACCAGCAACAAAAGAAAGAACCAGGACTACAGTTTGGTGGTGGAGCACTTGCCTAGGAAGTGCACATTGCTCCCCTGAGGCAGAAGATAGGAACACCAAGGTCATCTTCACTGAGGCAGGAGATAGGAACGCCAAGGTCATCTTCATACCATTTCTACACTGGAAGTTCAAGGCTTGAGCCACAGGACTCCAATGCCAAGCACACGAGAAGGGAGTGCTTACACTTTCTGAACTGCGGCCACCCACTTCACTGATTTAATATTGCACCTTTGACCTAGATCATCTTCCTCCCCAAGGTTCCCCCAGGTCCGGAGGTGGGTGCAGCTCAGGGATTGTAAGGGAAGAGAGGCTCCAAAGGGCTATTCAACAGTTAAGGAAGCCCAGCTGCGGCCTGAGTGATTGCTCTTTGCTGTTGCTCCCTCAGGCACAAAGCTTGTGGGGCTAAATTGTTAGAATAAGGCAAAGAGATCTGAAAGTCAGTGGCAAGCTTCTGGAAGCCACTGTGTGAGCATTGTCGCTGTTTGTTTTCTTTGTTCTCAGAAATGTGCGATGGGAAAATAAATAAATAAATAAAAAGCTCAACACATACAATGCACCGAGACCGAGAGCTTTGGCTTCTCCCTTTTGCATCTTGCTATCTCTGTCCAATCACAGGCTTCACCACATCCACCCTGTCTCACCTCGACCTGGTTCCATCAAACCTGTGTTACTTTCTCAACCGTCCAGACTCTGCTTTGCCCTGACAGCTTCTGTCACTTCTCAATAAACCCTTTCCTTTCACACTGGCTGTTTACAAACTCCAGACTTACCCCTCAAATCTAGTATCTAAAGCAAAAAGCTTAACTGAACAAGAGAGGAGAAGGATTTTGGAAAGCGACAGCACTGAATGCAGTGGCATCCCTTATTCCTGCTATGACACAGATATAAAAGTCACTTCCACCTGGTGTGGTGGTGCACGCCTTTAATTCCAGCACTCAAGAGGCAGACAGAGCTCTGAGTTCAAGGCCAGCCTGGTCTACAAAGTGAATCCAGGACAGCCAGGGCTGTTACACAGAGATGCCTGTCTCAAAAAGCCAAACTCCCCCCCCCCCAAAAGTCACTTTCTTGCCTACCCATGTGGCAATGAGAAAGGTACTTGCCAAAAATGATTCACAGGCTTGTTACTAGGTATCCATTGCCTTGTGAACTGTTATTTCTGTACTACCAAGTAGGTGAGGCTTTTGTGAGTAAAAAACTACCCATCCAAGGTCCTTCTTCCTAGAATCAAGAAGACCTAGATCCAGAACAGGAGCTGACCACAGCAAGCTTTTCTTCATCTTGTTTGGAGGAAAAGGTGTGTGTCAGGACTGCCAGCAAGCAATACAAAGCTGGAAACTAACGTTGAGCCTGTAGTGCTTAGATTTGGTTGTGCAGCAGTCGCCTCGAGGATTCAGAGACTGTCAGGTTCTTGTGTCTGACAACTATAAGCTAGGCCCTTCTACTAAAGCATTGCAGTCCATCCTGTCCCTAGAAAATAAAGGACGTCTACTTCATATTTAGTGCTTTACATGTTCCCCAACCTACCTCCACTGACTCAAACATGTGGTTGTTGCAATAATGTTAAGATAACAAAGATATATTTATTTTTTTAACCTCCAGGACAAAAAAATAAATAAATAAGGTAGAAAACAAATAAAGAAACCCAACAGTATGTGCTCAGCCCAAGGAAAGGGCACTATGTCTCTTTTGTACTGTGGACAACCAGGAACCATCTGTGTGGGCTAAGTCAAGGGCTCTGTATTCTCGTGGCAAGATGCTCTAGTGCATTTGGTCAACAAACACTTACTGAAAGAATTAATGAGCAAAGGACAGAGAGAGGACTGAAGGACAGTGCAGTGAGTCCTAGCCTCAGTCCCACCTCCAGATAACACAGTCTCTTCATTGCCTGAGGAACAGAGAGGTGGATCTCCCTGTCCTGGACCTCTGCATCCCCTTGTCTTAGAGTCAGTCACTATCTGCTATCGAGTAAAGGTTACAGGGGTCAAAAGATGGTCTTCTCTGTCGTAGCCGAGAACAGAATAGAGTGATTCATTAAAAGCCCAACCAGAGTGGATAATTGTTAAATATTGCTATCTTTAATATAATTCAAGAATATCATCTTGACCTAAACTGTAAGTGCACACTTATTCACCAAGCTATATACAGCTAAGCTCTGGTGGGCCTCTAAGTGGAGCCCCACAGTCTTTCCTGAAGTTCCCACATTATACAACTATTTAAATCACTTCCTGTTCCCATTTATTTGTAGTAGAAGGAAGGCACAGCAGAATGTTATACACACAACTACTTCTTCTTCCTCCCTAGACCCTAACAAAATGAGAGTAAATGGATTTAAGAAAAAGACTATCACGCGGGGCAACAAAGAGGGTGCTGGGAAGCAGCTTCTGGCCCAGGGGCTGGAGAGCCATTGCCCTCTGCAAGTTGAGCTTTAAACGTAGAGGATTCACACTGAGGACGTTGGCAACTGGGCACCTGGAGCCCTCGGATTGGCAGTGTGAGTGGGCTAACACGATGAGGGCTTGCTGGGGTGCTTCCTCGAGGCAGCCACAGCCTCGAAAAGCTGCTACAATCCTGTCCCCCTCAGCAGAGCTGGTGGCTTCACTGACAACTTGACAATGGTCATTGACAACTTGACAGAGTAATGGCGGGGGCGGGGGCAGGGGCATGGGGAGGCAGTGTGTGTTGGGGAGGGTGTCTTACAGAAACAGAGGAAGTGACAATCTGCACGCTCATCAGAGAGAGTCCAGCCTCCATGCAAGACACTGGAGGAATTTCTAATCACCGACACATGCCAGCTCTCGGGCTCTCCAAGCAAAAAGATGGATCCTTTGACCACTCAAATGTACTCAGTGTAGCCTGGACAGAGTCAAGTTCTAACCCCACAGAAAGAGCTCAGTCTTCTGGTGCCTCACTTTTAAACACAAAAAGATGAAGCCAGCCCTGGTGTCACATGCCTGTGATCCCCATCACTCAGGAGACTGAGGCAAGAGGATCTCCAGGGGTTTGAGGCCAGCCTAAATTACATGGTAAACTCCAAGCCAGCCTAGATTGCATAGCAAGACCCTGCCTCACAAAAACAAAAGCAATATTGTTGTGGTTTAAATGTAAAACTTCCCCAATAAGGGGCTCTACCCCTCTTCCCATAGCAGCTACACATCTGGACAAAATCTATGAAGCAATTGTTTCCAGGCACTGGATGCAGGCAGTGCAAGGCTGTGTAGACTGGAAAGAAACAAGAAAAATTCAGATTCACCTAAAAGTTTAAGAATACCAGAAGTGGTAAAAGTAGCAAAATATGTATTTGCTTGCTTTGGAATTTTATTTGTTTCTGTTGCTATGTTGAGATAAGGTCTTTACATCCTGAAACTCACTAGGCTAGCTAGCCAGGCTGGCCTTGAACTCTCAGCCTTCTCTTGCCTTTGCCACCTGAGTGCTGGGTTGGCAGTGTTAGAATGATCAGCCTGAGGGGGAAAAATTATCTTTTTTTTTTTTTTTTTTTTTTTTTGCTTCTGTCAGAAATGTCTTTTTGTGTTGTGGAGTATAAAATATAAGTCAAAATAAAATACCATGATAATAGCACAAGAATGGAGGGAATAAATTTCAAGTTTCAGATTTTATCAGAAGAGGCAAAATATGTCTTCTAAATAGACTTTGATAACTGAAAAATGTGCAATGTGATGTCTGGGGAAATACTCTAAGAATACCAAGAACATGCTTGCACAGGTTTGTAATTCCAGAGACCTAAGAGGCTGAGCAGGAGAATTTAACACCTGGAGAGAGCTTTGTCACCTTAGTGAGACCCTCCTACTTTCTTCTCAAATCAAACCAAACCAAACCACAGCACTCAGGAGGCAGAGCCACTCGGATCTCTGTGAGTTCAACTAGCCCAGTCTACATAGTAAGTTCCAGGACAGCCAATGCTGCATAGTAAGACCTTGTCTTTTTGTTTGTTTGTTTGTTTGTTTGTTTGTTTGTTTGTTTTCTTCTGAGACAGGGTTTCTCTGTATAGCCTTGGCTGTCCTGGACTCACTTTGTAGATCAGGTTGGCCTTGAACTCACAGAGATCCACCTGCCTCTGCTACCCTGAGTGCTGGGATTACAGGCATGCACCATTGAACCCAGCAAGACCTTGTCTTGAAAACCTAAAACAAGCAAACAAAAAGGTGACGAGGTATAGACAAATGTCCATTACAAGGGACAAAATGGATTGCAAAAGAAATGTGAGAAAAGGAATTAGGAAAGCTAGAGGAGGCTGGAGAAATGGCTCAGCAGTTCAGAGCACTGGGTGCTCTTCCAGAGGACCCAAGTTTGATTCCCAGCACCCACATGTGGCTCACCGTCACCTGTAACTCCAGTTCTAGGGGATCCAATACCTTCTTCCGGCCTCCTTGGGCACCAGGCATGCAAGTGGTGCACAGATATAAAATAAAATTTAAGCCGGGTGTGGTGGCGCACGCTTTTAATCCCAGCACTCAGGAGGCAGAGGCAGGTGGATCACTGTGAGTTCGAGGCCAGCCTGGTCTACAAAGCGAGTCCAGGACAGCCAAGGCTACATAGAGAAACCCTGTATTGAAAAACAAATAAAATAAAATAAAATTGAAAAGCAAAAGAAAGGAAGAAAGAAAGCTGGAGATATGGCTCAGTGTTTAAGAGCGCTAGGTGCAATGCCAGGCACCCACATGACAGCTAACAGACAACTGTAATTGCAGTTCCAGGGTATCTAATAGCTTTTTTTTTTTTTTTTTTTTTTGGCCTCTGCAGGCACCAGGCACCTAAGTAGGACACAAACAAACATGCAGGCAAAATGGCCATACAAATAAACAATTCTTTTTAAAAATTAAAAGGCAACTGAGAAAATAAATCAACTAAAAATATAAACAATATAGAAAAACCAATGAAACCAAAAATGTTCCCTAAATAAAATTGATAGAAGTGATAAGCCCCATAGAGAGGGAGAGAAAGAACACAAAATCGTGCTGTCAGGAACAAGAAAGGAAATTCATTACAGACCTCGCAAACACGACTACAAAACGGAAAATTACAGAGTCTGTAAGTCTGACTACTCAGCAGGCAGGAGCTCAGCAAGTAAAAGCTCTTACAGTCAAGCGTGACGAGCCGAGTTCAACACCCAGAAACCACACGGTGGAAGGAGAGATTCTCTCAAGCTGTTCTTTGGCCTCCACACATGCACCATGTCACACAGTCCCACCCCAACACACAAAATAAATAAGCAAATGTAAAACTAAAGTTTAAAATAAAAGAAGATTATAGACAAATTCATGGTTAATACTTTCAATGATAGATTAAATGGATAAGTTCCTTGAACTATGTGACTTATGATTCAGGGGTCCAGGGAGACAGCTCGGTGCGAGATGTGCTTCTCTGTAAAAGCACGAGGACCCGGATTAAAATCCCCAGCATCCGTGTAAGAAGCTGGGCATGGTGTGTGTACCTGGGATCTCAGTGATGACAGGGGATGGAGACAGAGGGGCTCACCCGGCCAGCCAGTCTACCAGAATCCAGGTTCAGTGAGAGACCTTGGCTCAAAAATTAATGTGGAGAGCAATGGAAGAAGATATCTAACGTGGGCCTTTAGCCTCTGTACACACACACACACACACACACACACACACACACACACACACTCATGGAAAAAAATAGAAAATCTGAAGACTTATCTTTGTCTCTTTAGGAAATTCAATTCATAATAACAGGGGTTGGAGAGATAGAGCACCCAGACGTTAAGAGCACTCACTCTTCTTCCAGAGGACTTAAATTCAGTTTCCAGCACCCATGATGCGTGGCTCCCAACTGCAGGCAACTCTAGCTCCAGGGCCAAGCTGTCTCCTACCCTCTGGCCTACATGAGGACTTGCACACACACACACACACACACACACACACACACACACACACACACACACTAACCTTCTACAGGAAAATAATCCAGGCCCAGGTGGTTTTCATTGCAGTAGCCCATCAAACGTTTGAGGTGTAAACAATACCATCTAAGACAAAGCAGGACAACATGCAGCTCACTTCATGGCCTTATGTTGTGTAGCTATTTGCTCTGAATTCAAACATTCCCTTTCAGGGGGAAGAGACTCACAAGAATCTGGAACTAAATAAAAAATACCCTAAGAAATAAATGATATTTGCAAGACTCAGGAAGTTCCCCAAACTTACAAGAGTCACAAGGTTCCTCCCTAAGGTCATATAATCAGTAATAATTGTTGTAAAGGGGAGACTCTAGTTGTGCAGGGACTTCCAAGGATGCAGTTGCCTTTGTCACCCATGCCCCTGTAACTAGCACCAATAAATTCACTGCTTCACTAAGTTAGACTTGGATATAATAATTTCTTTGGTTTATTAGTGTGCTGGCTTGAATAAGTATGGGCCCCAAAGACTCATGAGTTTGAATGCTTGGCCCATAGGGAGTGGCGTTATTAGAAGGTGTGAAATAGGTGTGGCCTTGTTGGAGGAAGTAAGGCACTGTGAAGGTGGGCTTTGAGGTGTTATACATGGTCAAGCTATGCCCAGTGAGGTACACACTATCTCCCACCTGCCTTCAGATCAAGATGTAGAACTCTTGGCTCCGCCAGCACCATGTGTGCCTGCATGCCGCCATACTTCCCACCATGAACATAATGGACTAAACCTCTGAAACCGTAAGCCAGCCCCAAAGTAAATGGTTTCTTTTATAAGAGTTACTATCATCATGTTGTCTCTTTACAGCAATAAAACCCAAACTAAGACAGTCACCAATGCCCTATCTGGAATAAATAGACTTTATTCACGTCTCCTTAGAAAACGCGACAAAGCCAGTTATGGTGGTGCACGCCTTTAATAATCCCAGCACTCAGGAGGCAGAGGCAGGTGCCTCCCTGTGAGCTCGAGGCCAGCCTAGTCTACAAAGTGAGTCCAGGACAGCTAAGGCTACACAGACAAGGTTACCTTATCTCAAAAAAAAGAAAAGAAAAAAAGAAAAAAAAGTCACAAAACATAGCAAAACAAGCAATACAGAGAGAGAGACAGAGACAGAGAGAGGAGAGAGAGAGAACTGAGCATGTTGGCCCATAGCCTATTAAAATCTCTTTCCATAGAAGCTAAAATAGGAAGGCTAGAAGTTTGGACGTCAGCCTAAGCTGCAAAGTGAGTTCCAGGCCAACCTAGACTACATAGTAAGATCTGATCTCAAGCAAACAGCAAAAATACTAACAAACAACAATAAGTACTAGTGAGGAATCAAACAGTCAGAGTTTATAACCTGGGAAATTATTTGCCCGTTCCTTAAAAGTTAAATATATACCTGCCATATGGCTTAGCCTTCCAGACCCTCAGGTTAAAAAAAAAATTGCAAGCACATATCCTTACAATAATGCAGGTGTATCCATGCAATTGACTACTCTTTATCAATAAAAAAGAAAGAAAATAAATTTATCTTTAAAACTGGTTGCTACTATACAGTAGAAAACAACAAGTTAAGGCCCTCTTGTTTGATCTTTGAAAACCTATATAAATGTGTCACTTTCATTTTAACAAAGCTCAAATCATCCTCTTTGCAGTCATGGTTCAACAGTGTCTATGATTCAATTACCTATTTTAGTCACAAGGGCAAGCATGAACAGATAGGAAAACAAACAACTGATTCTTGGCAAGGTCCACAAAGTGGAAGATTACAAGCCCTGGTGAAATTGAGACCACCCAGCTGTGTGCATATAGCATACCATAGGTGCTTGGTTAGCCAGGCTAACAGAGAAATTCAGAGTACTGGTTGACTTGTTAAGTCATTTAAACTAGAGTCATCTAGAGTGTTTCTATTGTAGTAAAGCCAGATGATAAAGGAAGATGAAATAAAGCACCCTCCCTCCATCCATTTTTATCCCCTGTTCTGTGCTCAGGCTACCCTTCCCACAGTCTTTCAGCTCTCTCAGGACTACCAGGCCCCTTGAGGGGAATCTGCAATTTAGGATGGACTACAACAACCTATCTTATATACCCATTGGCTTAATTCACAAAATAATCTGGAAAAACGGCCCGAGAGATAACAAAACAAAGCCTCTGGCATCAGAAGAATCTCATTTGATTTCTGTAACTAGACTCATTGATTATTGGTATTGATTATTTGTTTTAAGTAACTGCAAGATACTATACACACATGTGCAGCAAGAGAAAATGCAGTCAGGAGTTCAAAGAAGACCCAAGACCCAGGTTCCAGTGTCACTGTTGAGTGGGCTTGCAGTAAATCATAGCCTTGAAGTCGCTGTCTTGCCTGCCAATGAAGCCTTGAAGTCCTGAGTATTCCGTATTGTTTATAATTAGAAAACTTAAAAAGGATAAGCAGCCACTTTTTCAGCAAGTCAGCCAAATGCCAATCCCTTAGCTTAGCTATTTTGAGCAGCAATCTACAGATAGAGTACCCAATCAGAGACATCTGCATCCTGCTCTTTTACTTGGGACCAATTGGTGTGCTCTCTGGAAGATGTGCTCTACCACCGTATCAGCTGCTTGAAAAATCATCATTTGCTGAGTCCCCAGAATGGTGCCAGCACTTCCTCTGTATGAAACTGTCATTTTTTTTCTTCACAGCTGAAACTAGAAAGCAAAACAGGTAGAAATGTTCTTTTAACATGAATAAAGCTGTTAAGTGATTTAACTCTTTGCTATTGAGGATACCTCTTGACCATTGTGTAGCCATCCTCAGTGTTAGTGTATGTCTTCCGGCAGCCTATCACCCCTCAATTTTTGCTGAAACTCTAACCTCCAAAGTGACAAGGGAGGCAGCACGTTGGGTGCTTAGATATTGCAATATTCATGAATGGTAATAATTCCTTCTATTGTTGTTGTTTTGTTTTGTTTTCAAGAAAGAGTTTTTCTGTGTAGCCCTGGCTATCCTGACTGGCCTTGTAGAGCAGGCTGGCCTTGAGATCTGCCTACTTCTGTCTCCTCAACTGCTAGGATTACAGGCATGTGCCACTATTGCTCGGTCAGTATTAACTCCTTATAAAATAAATCCAAGGGACATCTTTGTCACTTCAACCATGTGTGGACTTCACAAGAAAGTGCCACCTCACTCAGAGGAAGGTGAAGCAGGCTATCTGGATGAGACCTAATAGGCTGTGATCATATGGTAGGGGAGGAGGTCCCTGTCTGTCACAGGTCTAGAGAAGAGGAGTAGGGTGAAAGAGGGAGGGAGGGTGAGGGGATAACAATCGGGATGTAATCTGAATAAATTATTTTAAAAAGAAAAAAATGAAGAAAAAAAGTACCACCTATGAGCTGAAACTGTGCCAGGAATTGTGCCCTCCCCACACTGAATCTGCTGGCAACTTGATCTTAGACTTCCAGTCTCTAGAACGCTGAGAAATGTCTATTCCTTATAAGCACTCAGTCAGCTCTGCTGACTAAAATATCATTCACTTTACGTATATAGTCAGCCACAAGGAGCAATCTGGATTTTCTGAGAGACTATAGTCCACTCAAAAGAAGTATCCAGCCTCCTTTTTAAAAAGCTTTCTTTTTTTTTAAAGTGTGTGCACGCATGTCTATTTGAGTGCATGGCATTTGTATGAGGGTGACCACAGAGACCAAAGTAGACATCAGATCCCTTGGACCTGGAGTTACAGGTGAGTGTAAGCCATCTGACATGGGAGTTAGGGACTGACTCCACAATAGCATCAAGTCCTCTTAACCACTGAACCATTTCTCCAGCCCCACTGAAGCCCTAAGTTATCCTCAGCACTAGAAAACAAAACAAAAACAAAAGAAAACCATACAATACCTTCCCAACCACTGGGTAGCCATTTTACCTGAGTCTTACCTCTAGCCACCAGGCTGCCAGACCCACCAGTGCTTGCTCAAAGCATGTACTTCTGATGGGACTGTGCAGTATGTTATAGATGGCGAAACCTAATTCTTGCCGAGTGGTGGCGGCGCACGCCTTTAAGCCCAGCACTCAGGAAGCAGAAGCAGATAGATCTCTGAGTTTTAGGCCAGCCTGGTCTACAAAGTGAGTCCAGGACAGCCAGGGCTGTTACACAGAGAAACTCTGTCTTGAAAAAAACAAAACAAAGAAAAAAACTCAAAAAACAAAAACCTGACTCTTTTTTAAGTTTTATTTAATTAATTTATTCAGATTACAACTCAATTGTTATTCCCTCACTTGTATCCTCCCATTCCTCCCTCTCTCCCACTTTCACCCTCCCCCACTATATGGTCATAGGCTGTTCGGTCTCATCTTGGTAGCCTGCTTATCCTTTCTCTGAGTGCCATCAGGCCTCCTCATGAAGGGGAAGTAGTCAAATATGGGGTACCAGAGTTCATGTCAGAGTCAGTCCCCGCTCTCCACACAGCTGTGGAGAATGTCCTGTCCATTGGCTTGATCTGAGTAGGGGTTCAATGTTTACTGCACATATTGTAAAACCTGATTCTTTAAAAGGGTTTTGTTTGTATATCTGTTTTGTTTCGTTGTGTTTGTTTGTTTGTTTGTTTGTTTTTTCTAAGACAGGGTTTCTCTGTGTAGCCTTGTCTGTCCTGGACTCACTTTGTAGACCAGGCTGGCCTTGAATTTACAGCAATCTGCCTGCCTCTGCCTCCCAGAGTACTGGGATTACAGGTGTGAGCCACCACACCTGCCTTTTTTTTTTTTTTAATTTTCACCAAAAAGAGCCATTCCTGGGTTGATCGATGTCCCTCGATGCTGTGTCTCACTCTGTAGTCTAGGCTTGCTCAAATTCATTGCAATCCTCCTTCATCAGTCCCTGAGTGTTGGGATCATAAGTGTGCCACTTGTATGCCTGGTTACCTGACTTTTTTTTTTTTTTTAATTATTTGAAGGGAAGCCGGTAATGGTCAATCTTCTCCAATTTGCCATGCAGGTCATAATACACAGATCAGCAGTAGACTTCTGTGGGCTGGGAGTGTGGTCACTGGCAGTGTGCTTAAAATGTGCGAGGTCCTGGTTTCCAGCCCCAGTACCACAAAGGAACATGAAGAAGGGAGGAGCCTGGGAAAGGGGGTATCCATTCTTACTCTTTCCAGGCATAACCACCCCAATTACCTCAGACACACTGGGTATCTTTCCTACCTTATACGTTATCCTTCTCAACAGCGTGTCAGAGACATTGAGGCTGGTGATGCTATGTTCGCGACAATGACTCTGAACAACTGCTCTGGGAGGCCATTAAGTGGTTGGGCATTTTTTTCCCGTGCTGGATTCCACATCTTTCCAATCCTGACTAAACAGGGGGCCCCAGAGAGGTACCTCAGTGTCAGAGCTGTTGCCATTCAGAGCCTCAATGTTTGGATCCCTCCAGTCTTCTGAGAGTGAAGGGATGTAATTGTCTGTCAGAGCATCCCAAACCCTGTAAACAAAGAAAAGCTCTCATTAGCACACATCTGCGGCCAGACCCCGCCTGGAGGAAGGAAGAGCCGGGCCAGGCAAGAGAGAGGCTGCTGTGTGTGCCAGGCTGAGGTCATCTGCCTTCCAGCATGCAGGGGCAGCAGTTGAAAGACAGAATTAGAGGCATGTTCAGAGGAGAAATCCGTGAGCACGGGGCCCTGTCCAGAGGCTTCAGAAGGAAAGGTGCCAGGTTTTGATTAGAAATCAGTCTGCCCCCCAACCATACAGTTTATTTTTGAGCCTCAGAAGTACCCATAGTCAGAGAGAATCAAAGGGTAGAGGAATGGACTGGGCAGACTCCCTGACTGAGTCTCGTTAAGACTGGGTGGCACATTTCAACTTCAGAGGCCTCCACTCTTCCACAGGAATCGGCTCCTTGATATCTAATGTAGGCAAGAGGATAACACCAATATTGGAACCGCTCACTTCTTTCCCAAAATGCTCTAGGGAGCCCACAGTGACACAGCCCTGCCTTCTTCTTATGTAGCGTTTAAAGGTGCTGTGTTTCCATTACAGATACTAAGGCAAACGTACAAAACAAAAACACCCTGGCATGGGGACACTCTAACCCAAGCATCACTCAGGAGGCAGAGACAAGCAGATCTCTATGAGTTTGAGGCTAGTCCGCTCTACATATTAAGTTCCGAAGCAGGATGGGGGAGGGGGTGACTTTTTTAAAATTCTGAAGTTGCCAGGTATGGTGTCTCAAAAAACAACAACAACAACAATGATGACAACAACAACAAACAAACAAAATTCTGAAGTCACAAACATATGAGGAAAATAAGTGAATAAACAGGCACCTGAGCACAGATGCTTGAAATCAAATACATAACAATAAGTAATTCGTAAAATCAGGGCTGGTATAAGATATGTGGGTGAGCCAGGCGTGGTGGCACACGCCTTTAATCCCAGCACTCGGAAGGCAGAGGCTGGTGGATCGCTGTGAGTTCGAGGCCACCCTGGTCTACAAAGGGACTCCACAACAGCCAAGGCTACACAGAGAAACCCTGTCTCAAAAAACAAAAACAAAAACAAAAACAAAAACAAAAGATATTTGGGTGTATTTTTAAAAGATTTTTTTGCTGAAAAATATTGTATATAACTGGTAATTAATTAAAGAAAAACCTCATGAAACAATTTATTGATGGAGGAGGCATCTGTTCAATATTTTCCCACCGTACAAGAAAGCACTTTGAGGGAATAAAGTCATCAAGTGTTGATGAGACAGCCACTCAGCATGATTTCAGAGCTGTTTCCTGTGTGTGTGCTTGTGTGTTGTGTTGTGTATGTATGGGTGAATCCATCTTGTGTGTGTGTGTGTGAACTAGAGAACACTTTGGGTATCTTCTATTGCTCTTCACCATGCTTCTGAGGCAAGTCTCTTGCTGAACTATTTTGGCTAGGCTTGCAGGCTAGCAAGTCCTCCATGACCTCCCTGTCTCTGCTCCTGGAACACTAAGGTTCCAGATGAACTCGGCCAGTGCAGCCAGCTTTTTACATGAGTGTGGAACCCCAAACTCAGGTCCTCATGCCCGCCCGTGCAGCAAGCACTGCACCCACTAAGCCATCCCACCTGCCCCAGAGCCTGCTTTATAAACCATGGATGCTATCCAATTACTATCAGGCACCATTAAAGCTGTATAAATGCAAGTCCTGCTGGCTGCATTGTGGAACCAAGAAGAAAATCTGACTTGCTAACTCAAAGGAAAATGCTCCAACCACTACACCCACCGGAAAGGTCATGGGCCTGTGCTACATCAGTGCTTTGGGAATGAACACGCCTTCAGCTGTGTCCCCGCAGGAAATGCTGGAGAAGTGAGAGGCAGAGAAGTCCAAAATAGGCTGTGTCCTTTGTTCCTGAAGGGAAGATGGGACTGTAAAGGACTGCATACTTTCTGTTGACCTTGAGACCACTTAACTCCAGAAAGTGACTGCTGGGGGCTTTTCTCCGCTGAGCGTTTACACTATGCTGTTGTCTAGTTTTATTCTGAAGACAGAGTTTCACCAAGTATCCTTGGCTGGCCTGGAACTTGCTGTGTAGACCAGGCTGGCTGGAAACTCGGAGACCCGCCTGCATCTGGGATTAAAGATGTGTCCCATCACTCTCTGCAATGACCCTGGATTTCAATGTTAATTCTGGGTTCTAGGCAACTACCCAACCCTGCACATCCTGAAGATTTCAAATCATCTTCGTTTTTCCTTCCCACTTCTTCCTTTTTATCCTTTCAAGTATATGAATGACCTTTAGGAAAAAGCTCCTCCTGTCTCTTGCATGCCCTTCCCATAGTCACTCAGGGGCCCTAATATTACCAACAGCCAGTTCACTCTTATTACAAAGCTCCCGGGCCTGGACTTCTTCTAAGCTCTATGTGAGGGTTGACCCATTCACAACTCACAATTCTCAAGGCTGTTGCTTATGAGAAAAACCTAGATTACAGTAACAATCACACTGCCGAAATTAACACTTTCACAAATGGGGGAGGTGGCCTTTGAGTTTAGGCTACACAGCAGCAAATCCATACTCCTACCCTCAATTTCAACTCTTTATGCTTCAGTATATGGCGGACATTGGTGTAGGCATCAAAAGAATAATCAAATTACAAGCTGGAGCAGCAAGTTAGACAGGAGTTGTAAGAGCGAAGTCCCCAGTGACATTGTCTTGGTAGGGGAACAGGGTATTCCAGGACTTCTATGGGGATCTCTAGCCCATGGGGACATCCAAAGAAGCTAAAGACAGAGCACAACTGCCAGCCACAAGAACAGAGAAGCCAGCCTGGTGCGGTGGCGCACGCCTGTAATCCCAGCACTTAGGGAGGCAGAGGCAGGAGGAGTTCGCAGCCAGCCTGGTCTACAAAGTGAGTCCAGGACAGCCAAGAGAAACCCTGTCTCGAAAAACCAACCAACCAAACAAACAGAGAGAATGGAGAAGCCAGTGATAGTGGTGGTGGGATGGGGGAAGTTTCTGTTTAGAAGGGAATGTGAAGAGCTTTCCACCACGAGATTATATATCATCCTAACAAAGGTTCTTGGGAGTGGATATACTCCCTTTTATGCAATTTTGCTTTTTGAGACAAGGCCTCACTGTGTAGCACTGGCTATCCTGGAACGGGCGATATAGACTAGGCTGGCCTCAAACTCACCTGAAAGCGGGGTACGGTGGCTCATGTTTATGATCCCAGCACTAGGGGAGGCTATGGGAGGATTGCTACTAACTAGCTCAGTTCAATTGGGCTACAAGTGAGATCTTGTCTCAAAGAACCAAGAGAAGAAAAGATACGCAGAAAAAGAACCTTTCCTCTGACCATGGGGATCAAGAAAACAAATGGAATCTTGGGTGTCATGGCTGCCTCGTGGTAAGAACCCAGACAACCCGGTTTATCTTGCTTGCCTGATAGGTGAGAGTGAGGGGAACATGCAACCTCTCCCTGCTGCTGCCTCCCGAGTGCTGGGATTAGAGGCCACCACACCTGGCTAAGAATTAAAATCTTACTTCTCAGGGACAAGGATGAGGATGTAACCCAGTAATAAGGTATTTATTTGTGTTGGCCTGGTTCCAACCATGAATCCCCTTGTTTTGATTTTTGGGCTTCTACTCTTCATCTCTAATTCCACTCAAAATACTTCCAATTTATTGATGGATGAAACATCCCTCTGAATACTAATCCCGAGCAAGTTATCACAATAACACTAGCAGAGACTTACAACCAGGTTAGACCTTGAGTCTAGCCTTCGCTTAGTCACAACCCCACAGCTGAAAGACCCGGATTGCGTCTGCAAAACAAAAGTGTGCAGTGTGATCCTGGTTTTATTTTGAGTTTCCCAGGGGCTCTCGCTCCACCAAGTGCTTACAACGTGCAGTGTCCGTTTCTCTCTTCCTCTCCTTCTACTCCCCATGTCTTCTGCTACCTCTAGGTCAGCAGTTACCCAACCCTTAGCTGCAGCACCAATGAGGCAGTCAAGGCAAAAAAGGCTTGCCGAGAAAGCCCAGTGATCCCACGTGGTGGTAATTAGTGTTGAGCGGCCTCTGCTAATGTGCCAGCAGGGAACACAAGCGGCTCCCTGGGCTCTTTACCTTTAAGAGGCAGATGGATGCAAAGAGATGATTAGTTGGAAGCAATACAATAGGAACTCGACTCACTTTAAAATGACATTTGCAGAACATGTCCTGGGTGAGGAAAGAAACCAGGCTCGCTGCAGGTCTTCAGGCCTGCTTCATCAAGATTGAGCGCTGGAGATTTCAAAAAATGGGGACCCAGGCAATATGCTAGAGGTAAGTGACTTGGCTGAGGTCACCAAGAGAATATGAAAATGAGGACTCGTAGTCTCTGTGTTTCTAGTTCATTCCTTGGTGCACTAAAGAGAAAACACTCTCTCTAATAAAGCCCAGTAGCCTCTCTTGTTCTTACTTACAGAAGCTCAGCAGGCTACAACTGGCACAGATTTTTGAAAGAATCCATTGGAAACATTAAAACTGAATGGAAACATACAACCCACTGGTCATAGCTCTAGTCACCAGAGTGAAATGTAGGATCAGGAACTCAGGCTAGCATTAATTAAAGAGAAAAGAATGGCCTAGAAATACAATGCACAGACCTACAAGGTTAGTTATTATTACTCATCCAGCTCATCCAGTCGTATATATTCTATTTAAAAAACACTACTTGATCACTCACTACACACTAAATCCTGCAGGGGGGGAGGGGTACTTACTAGTGAATAAGACCGTGTACAGCCTCTGTATTTTCAGACAGGCAGCACCATCTCTTTTCTTTTCTTTTTTCTCTTTCTTTTTTTCTTATTTGAGACAGGGTTTCTGTATGTAGCCCTGGCTGTCCTGGAACTCACTCTGCAGTGGTCTCACCTCAAACTCACAGAGATCCGCCTGCCTCTGCCTCTCAAGTGCTGGGATTAAAGGCGTGCGCCACCATGCCAGGCAACCCTGTCTATTTCCAAATCATCGAGGAAGCCTTTCCCTCACCAGGATGCTCTAGAATGTATTTCTTACTGGGTTATTATGGGTGGCTCCTTCTATTCCAGGCCACAAATAAGAAGGGGAACCTGGGAAGTAGACCAGAGGCAGCATAGTTGTGTAGCATATACAAAGCCCCAGCTTAAAGACTTGCATGGGTGGGGAGCACAGCTGGTCCCAACAAAGCAACTACTTGACAGTGTGTGTGTGTGTGTGTGTGTGTGTGTGTGTGTGTGTGTGAGAGAGATTTCTAAAAAAAGAATTGGTGCATATTTTATCTGTATCAGAATTCATGCATTTTCTTCTAAATCTCCAGGTGACTACAGAGGGACAGCTAGAGAGCAATGCCAGCTGTCTCCGAGGCACTGCCTCCCAGGGAGCACGAGGGTGTAAGCCCTGCCCACATAAACGTGTAGACAGAAGCTAGCTCTAGGGGAAGAAACCCGACTCTGGACACCGTCTGGTGCAGGAGAGGGCAGCTAAGGCGTCTTACTCCTCATCCTGCAGAGTCTCCTCCTCCTCCTGGATCTGCAGCTGGTTCTTCACCGGAGCCAGGTTCTCGGTCTTGGCGTTGTAGTTCCGAAAGCAGACGTTGAGCTTCTCGTCAAATTCGTTCACGAGGTCCTCCATGGACTTGAAGCTGATTATTTCCGAAGAAAAATTCTCAAGCTCAGAGAGGGAAGGGTCCTCCAGGTGGTGAGGGGATGAGCCATATAGACCCTGCGGCTTTTCCTCTGGGTCCTCGGAGCAACAGGGCCTGAGATCCTCAAACTCTTCATCCAGACTCACCAGTGGGGCCTCCATCCTGGCACCACAGTACAATTACGGCAGCTGTCAAGATCCCGTTTCCCTGGAAGAAATACACAAGGCAGCATGAGTTTGGACTGGGGCCTCTGTGCCACTTCGGCCAAGGAACCACATCACATCTTCCATTACTCTACGTCCCTTGGAAAACAAAGACTCCTTCTCTCCTTTGCAAAACCTAGATTTATAAAAATGCTTATGGAAGCAGAAGGGGAACTGTTTGACAAGAGGAAAGGGACGAGTGGGAGGGTGACTGGAGACAACGGAAAAGTAAAGGAAGGTGAATGTGAATAAAGTATATTATATAAACATTATATATTTTCACATTATTATATGTGAAAAGTTCATAATGAAGCACAGCTGTCATTTTGTGTAGTTAATATGTGCTAATAAAATATATCTAACAAAACAAGAAACATGTCATGGGGCTGGAAAGATGGTTCAGAGGGTAAAGTGCTTGCCACACAAGCATAAGGACCCAAGTTCAGATCCCCAGCACCCACATAAAATTGGGGTATAGCTATGTGTGTCTCACCCCAGTGCTTTAGGGTAGTGATAGGCAGATGACTCACAGGCCAGACAATTTACCTGAAATGGCAAGCTTCAGGTTCAGTGAGAGACCCTGTTTCACAAAATAAGGTGGATTCCCTTTAGTGCTTTCAGTCATGTGGCCTTGGCAGTATATTTCCGACCTATTCTATTGCTTTGCTTTGAACGGTTTCCTCAATTCTTTGGGGACTGAAAAACAAAACAATAAGGTGGAGAAGCAATTGAGGAAGCCCTGTGGACATCAACCTCTGGCCTCCACATGCATCCACATTGGTGAGCATACCTACAAACACACACACACCCAACACACACACACACACACACACACACACACACACACACACACCCCACAACCACCACCAGCAACGAGAACAATTCCAACAGCCTCGGATTACACTTTACTGAAGTAGCTATGGCTTCTGGAGCTGCTTTCTACAGTGCAGTTAAGTAGTTCAAATCTCACTGCATATTTTCATCATAAGAGCAGCTAACAGGGAGCTGACCCAAAGCACAGTGATGAAGTATGCAGCTCCCAAGCCAGGATGCCCAGGTTGGCATTCTTCTTTCCCTACCAGTGATGACCTTAAGCAAGTCACTTAACGTCTCCCTTTTCAAGCCAGCAAAAACAACATGATCTACTTCAGAGGTTTGTTATAAGATTAAAGGAGTAAATACAGCTCAAAAAAGTGCCTGGGAGACAATAAACATCAATATTATTGAACATTCTCTCATGTTATTACTATTACTCACAGGTCCACACCTTTGACTATGTGCTCCAAAAATCTAGGGGGGGCTGTTATTGTCATATTCTTTTCTTCTTCTTCTTCTTCTTCTTCTTCTTCTTCTTCTTCTTCTTCTTCTTCTTCTTCTCCTTCTTCTCCTTCTTCCTTCTCTTCCTCTTCCTCCCCCTCCTCCTCCTCTTCTCTTCCCCTTCCACCTCTCTTTTTCTGTGCTGTGATTATAGGTTTGTGCTATTATGCTACCAGACCTAGTTTAGGCATTGTTTGTTTTTCACAACTTCTTGGATCAAAAACCAACCTGACCTAAATTTACTTGACAACGAAACCTAACATGAGTATAAAACTGTTTATGGTCTGAATTTACTTCATCAAAAGTGTTTTTGCTGGAGAAATGTTATTTTTTCAATCATAGAAAAAAAAATGAAAGTGCAGCTTAGTGACAGGGGTCAGAATACGTGAGGCGCTGGGTTCCATCCCTAACACACACACACACACACACACACACACACACACAAAGAAAGAAAGAAAGAAAAGAAAGAAAGAAAATGGATAACAGAGCTAATTACCTCAGATCACAATGGATGAGATGGAGAATATGCAGTGACTCCCATGCAAAATTTGAAATAATCTAAATTCTGAAACATGCCTGGCCCCGTGGTTCAGGAAAAGGGATCCTGGATCTTGACATTACTCCCTTCATTAATACATCCTAGAAAGCCAGGCACAGTGGTGCATGACTGTAATCTCAGCACTCAGAGAGGCAGAGGCAGGTGGATCACTGTGAGTTCAATGCCAGCCTGGTCTACAAAATGAGTCCAGGACAGCCAAGACTACACAGAGAAACGCTGTCTCAAAAAACCTAAATAAATCAATCCTAGAAATGCATAAAACACCAACAGATACTTTGACACCCAACACAGTGGTGCTTGCACCTGAATTCACAGCTGCTCAAGAGACAAGATAGCTAGAATCCAGAAACTTGGGGTTAGCCTGTGGTCTACTGTCTTCTAAGAAATAAAGTTCCAGGTATAGAGATTAGTGGTAAAAGACTTACCCAATATATGAAGATCACTGTTTATGGCTTCTAGCACCATTCTATCCACTTATTTTTTTAAAAACTCGACATAAACTATAGCTAAGCTATTAGTCAGGAATGGTGGCTCACACATACCATTCTAGCTCTTGGGAATCTGAGATAGGGATCCTGTCTCAAGTTCTAGGCCAGTCTGAGTTACAGAGTGAGCTCCAGAGGCCAAATACATATCCATCTTAAGTATTGCTTGCTGGCTATACACTTAGACTTCCTTCTAAATCCAAACAGCTCTGTGACTCCTGCTCCCTCGTGCAGCCCTCTTGATACACTGTCTTCAGCTGTTGTTTCTGTTCTAGTCCCCACATCCAGGGCCGTTCCCAATTTTAATCTGAACTCCTTGAAGGCACAGATGTCCTTTGGATAGCCTCCGTGTCTCTAGCACACTGATTGCCCTGCGGCCAGGCAACCAATCAATGTGTGCTGCTCATTGAGAAATGATCTTCTGCCCCATATAGCTTCCAACAGGATTACCGTCTGTCAGCCTTCCACACATGCCCAACTTCCCTCCTGGTAACACAGAAAGGTAGCTGAGCTTTTGTCTCCTGGTCTGAGGGATTCCTGATCAGTTAGATGTGTAAACTGGAACGACACCCAACAGAGATAAAAGTCATGGGGTTTGTCCAGTGAGTTCTCCCTTTCCCTCTCTACCTATAAAACTAAACTCTGCGCAATGCAGAGGGCATGCTGGATGAGAGCTGGCTCTTACAGGGATTTTGCTGAGACGAAGCCAGTTACCATGGCATCAAAATACTAAGACAACTTAACAGGATAATTATATGAAATTCCTACCAGCCAGGGGGCACAAGCAAGTCAATAGCTCCTGACTTCAAAGCTATCCTGGCTTATGTAGTGAGTTCCAAGCCAGCAAGGACTAAGACTACATCTCAAAAACAAAAATGAAAAACGGGAAGAAAAAGACAAAGGAAACAACAACAACAACAACAAATGCTGGGAAAAAAATATATACTTCAAACAGAGCAAGGCTGAAGGTGTAATTTAGGGGTACAGGCTGATTCCGATTCTTTCTTGGCTAGTTGATTACCTGTTTGAGAGTTATTTGGGCAAAGGGGCTCTCAACTGAGAAAATGCTTCTGTAAAATTTACTTTTAGAGCCAGGCGTGGTGCCTCACATATGTAATCCCAGCACTCGAGAGGCAGTGGCAGGTGGATCACTGTGATCACTGTGAGTTCGAGGCCAGCCTGGTCTACAAAGTGAGTCCAGGACAGCCAAGATAACATAGAGAAAAACCTGTCTTTAAAAACAAACAAACAAAAAATTTACTTTTAGGCAAGTCTACAGTGTATTTTTTTAAATTAGTGATTGGTGTGTGAGGGTGATTCCATTGTGCACAGTGCCACCCGAGGCATATGGAGGTCATAAAAGCAAGCAGGCTGAGCAACAAGGATAGCAAGCCAGTAAGCAATGATCCTCCCTGGCCTCGGCTCCAGTTCCTGCTTCCAGGCTCCTGCCTTTAGTTCCTGCCCCAACTTCCGTTATGATGAATTGTGATGTGGAATTAAAAGCAAAAATCAGCACTTTCCTCCCCAAGTTGCTTTTGGTCATTGTTTTCATGGCAGCCGTAGGAACTCTGACTAAGACCATTCTCAACACAGGAAAGGGAGACTGTTGCCAAGACTCCTAAGTGCAGTGCCTGGAGAGTGGCGCGTGTCCCAGGATCTGATTTCTTTGTGAATTACTATAAAAAGTACTGGCATAGAGCAAACATATTTAGTAGCTCACTTTAATAGCTTTATAATTTTAATTATAGAAACATATTTACTAGTATGACCATATACATCATTCACATTAAAAATATGGAGATCATTATATTTTATACTAAGTCATTTTATAGCTATAGTTTTGTGTGTGTGTGTGTGTGTGTGTGTGGTTTTTTTTTTTTTTTTTTTTTGGACTAGCCTCCTTGCAAGTAAGTACTCAACAGCCTATGCGTGCCTAGTGGCCACTAAGAAATTTCATAATACACACACACACTTTTTAAGAAAAGAAAGTTCCAGACTGCCTGGACTACACAAGTTCAAAGTTAGCCAGGCAAGTTACTGAGATGCTGTATTAAAAAACCCAACTCAAGCCAGGTGTCGTGGCGCACACCTTTAATCCCAGCACTCGGGAGGCAGAGGCTGGTGGATCATTGTGAGTTTGAGGCTAGCCTGGTCTACAAAGTGAGTCCAGGACAGCCAAGGCTACACAGAGAAACCCTGTCTCGAAAAACAAAAAAACAAAAAAACAAAAAACCAAAAACAAACCAACAAAAATCACAAAACCCAACTCAACCCAGGCATGGTGGCACATGCTTTAACACCAGCACTCTGAAGGCAGAGGTAGGTGGATCTCTGTGAGTTCAAGGGCAGCCTGACCTACAAATTCAGTCTAGGACAACTGGGGGCTGTTACACAGTGAACCCCTGTCTCAGAAAATAAAAACAAACAACAAAAACAAAAAACCAAATTGGTCTTCAGATACGAATATATAACCTGGAATAGTCATAAAAACCAGGAGAGCAAAAATGTACTATGGGGGAGGGGAAGGTGTGCTTGAAGGGGAGAAACAGGATACAGTGATATAAAGGGGAAATGAGAAAAAACGGGTGGGTTTAATTGAGGATGGAGGAGAAAGTTCAATACAGAAGAGGAGGGAAAGAGGAGGGAAGAGTAACACTGAGGTTGTTTGAAAAGGCCATAAGGAGTTATAATTTTTATTTACCTAAAATTAATATAATGCATAAGTATATTAGCATATATATACACACACACATATATATATAGTTTAAATAAAATTACTAATGCTCCCCTAAAGAACCATTGACTATTTAACAAGAACCTCAGTACCAGGCATATGAAACTCTATTTTGAGTTGTTAGTAAAAAGAGTCCAATAGACTCCCAATACAATATAAGCTATTGCTGTTTCCCTTGGTTGTCCATCAGAAGTTAAAGGTACGTTTCTATTGCTGATGACAAAGGACTTGGGGTTTATGAGCTGGGTCTGACCTGAACGCCTTCTCCTTGAGAACTGTCTTTCATAGCACCAAAAGGTGCTATGTCAAGGGAGGGAAGCAACCAATAGTCCTACCTATGAGCTGCAACAATAGCCAGCATGGCAAGCGATCTCTAAGGGCGCGACAGCGGCATCCGTAGCTTAGTGGTAGCCAGCAGCTGCCTATGGACTCAGGGCCTGCTCACTAGGAGGGAAATGCCTGGTACTGAAAACCTAGCCACCTAGCCAATGAGGTTATGGGTCTGTGAGGTGAACCCACTCCTGCCACTTTGCTAAGCCAGCGGGAGAATCCAAGTCATCCTCAACTACATATCAAGTTTGAGGCCAGCCTGGGTTACACGAGAGCCTGCCAGAAAAAAAGGAAGGAGAGAGCAGGTGGGGGAAGGAGACTGATAAGGGGAAACACTATCTGAAGGACAGAGTGAGACTGCACAGCTTCGTGGAGTGGAAGGCGCAAGTGAGAAAGACCAGTGATGGGCCCGAAAGAGAAAGGAGTCGCTGCTGGAAATTCTGGTGCTAAGTGGGTGAGATCTAGAATGGCTGAAGCTCAGCCTGGAGGAAACATTTTAGCCAGTGCATGTGAGGCAAGAGCAGCTCAAGATAGCAAGAAAGGTGCAGAAAGTTCAAAGGATGAAGGCATCGTGTACACCAATAAACTAAGAACAAGCCATTAAGGCAGTGTTGATATTTAGTGAAGACATTTTAAAAGGAAAAAATAGTTTAATAGTTTAAAAAAACATTTAAAAATCTGTTTAAAAGCAAATTATGGCTGGACGGTAGTGGTACATGCCTTTAACCCCAGCACTTGGGAGGCAGAAGCAGGCAGATTGCTGTGAGTATGAGGCCAAAAAAAAAGGGAGGGGTAAATTATAACCAGGCACAGTGGTGCACAGCTGTAATCCCAGCACTTGGGGAGGCAGAGGCAGGTGGATCTCTGTGAGTTGGAGACCAGCCTGGTCTACAAAGTGAGTCCAGGACAGCCAAGGCTACACAGAGAAACCCCATCTCAAAAAAACAAAAGAAGAAGAAGAAGAAGAAGAAGAAGAAGAAGAAGAAGAAGAAGAAGAAGATGGCATTTATAGTCCTGGAAGATGACTCAGTGGTTAAGAGCACATGCTTTTGCAGAGGACCTAAATTTCAGTCTCAGCACCACATCAGGCAGCTCATAACTGCATGTAACTCCAGTTTCAGGAAATCTGGTGCTCTCTCTGGCCTCCAAGGCTCACCACACACACTGTGCATACCACTGTGCACATACACATGCATAAGGAGAACATTTTAAAATAATAATAAATACGGACTTAAGAGATGGCTCAGTGGTTAGGAGCATGTAGTTTGCTTGCTGAAGCCAGACTTGATTCCCAGGACCCAAATGACAGCTCACAATTTTCCATAACTCCACTTCCAGGAGATCCAACTCCCTTTTTCTGACCTCCAAGGGCACCAGGCATGCATGTGGTACACAGACATACATGCAAGAAAAACACTCATACATACAAAGTAAATATATCTTTAAAAAATTTAATAATAATAAAGTTACAAGCGAAGGCTGTTTGACTTTTCTAAGAAAATCAGGATATAATATCTAATATGAAAGTGTGGGTGCCAGGAGTGATGGCTCCCAGCTTTAATCCAAGCCCTCAGGTGACAGAGACAGGCAGATCTCTGTGAGTGAGTTCAAGACCAACCTGGTCTACAGAGTGAGTTCTAGGCTACCGAGGGTTGCATAGTAATACCTTGTCTCAAACAAGCCAACTAACAGCAAAACAACAACCAAAAAAATGTGGATAAACATGCTTCCAACAAAAGAAAAAAATACCCCTGCCATTACGCTTGGCGTGTGCTGCTTCAAAACATGTATCAAATGATGGTGGAAAATGCTGAAAGGATTTGGGGATCTTTTTCATCAAGGCTTTTAAAAATTCATTTGGTCGGGGCTGGAGAGATGGCTCAGTGGCTAAGAGCACTGACTGTGCTTCCAGAGGTCCTGAGTTCAATTCCCAGTAACCACATGGTGGCTCACAATCATCTATAATGTATACATAATAATGAATAAATCTTTTTTTAAAAATTCATTTGGTCAAAAATTTTTCCTGGACCGCCGGTCCCATTTCAGAGAGATCCAGAAGCTGATCAGTTAAGTACAGATAGTTATACTCCCTTGAAATGTCTGTTTCTCTCTGAGAGTGATGGAGGATACAGGATAAGAAGGAGATGTCACTAGGGATGCTGATTCCACCAACCAGCAACAACAGCCAATCCAACCAGAATCTAGGACTAAGACAATCTGAGGCTGTTTGTGGTGGTGCACACCGGGCTGGTGGTGGCAGAAAGATCAGGAATTTGATAGTCTTCCTTGGCTGGATAGCAAGTTCCACCATAACTTAGACTACATGAAAGCCTGCCTCAACAAACACGCTGAGCTCTGAATGTTGGAAGATCAAACAGATCTAAGCGCTTGGGAGCTGGAAGATGATGGCTCAGTGGTTAAGAGCACAGACTAAAGTCAACCCACAGTGCCCATGTAGGGTGGCTCGCAACTGCTTCTCTCCAGCTCTGGGAGACCTGATGCCTCTGGCTTGTAAGGGTACCTGCACTTGTGTGCACAGACACATACACATAATTAAAAATAATAAACATAAATCTTAAAAAGGGACTCAGACAAATCTAGGGAATAAAGGTTCACCTACAAAAGTATAAAAGAAATGGGCATTCTAGATGGCTCTGTAGGTCAAAAGGGCTTGCTCTGCAAACCTGACAACCTAAGTTTGAACCCTGGATCCCACAGTGGAACTCCTGGAGGTTAGCATTTGGTCTCCAAACTGTGATGTGTGCCACATTCATGTCTACACTCACACATCACACACACACAGCTAATACTTTTTTTTTAATCAAATAAAACTTTTAAAAAGAGATTATAAAAGAAGAGACTAATATCAAGGTTTAGAGTCCAGAAACATGGTTTGTTGAAACAATCCATAATATAACCTAACTGGTGTTCAACAACTCACTACCCAGGAGCCACAAAGCACCATGTGAATGATCACACAGATGATGCTAAAAACTGAGAGCACAAATGGAGAATCTGTATTAACACAGTACCCAGCCTGAATGGAGCAACTGCATCTCAGGCTATGACAGAGTAAATGAGAGTCAAGCCTCAAGAAGGGGTCCCTTTTAATGGGGGGACCCCTACCTTCCTGCTCTAAGCCAACTTCATTTGTAGTCCTCTAGGTAGGGTGCCTTTACTTCCCAGCTGAAGTGTCTGAGGTAAGCCTGCATCCTTCCACCCTGGCAAGCTTGCCTAGTCCTCAGCCTCAGCTTCTCTCCGAGTCCTCCTCCCTTAACGCTGCTAGTGTTAAGGCTTGAGGAGCAACTCTGCTGCCGAACACTTGCTTAGGGTGCGTGACATCTGGGGTTCTGTCGTCACCTCTCCTCCCCACACACAAACTTAACGTTAATACAAGGAATAGCCATCTTCTTTGTGCTTCCAAAATAAATAAATGTGCGAAAATGGCAGCGAGGGAATCATGGGAAAGTCGCCTTTTTGTTTTTACAGGACCACAGTTCAAGCGTTTCATACAATCTATTCCATCTATCTTGACTCCAAATACGTGGTGTAATTTGGAAGAGAAACTCGCGCGCGCGCGCGCGCACACACACACACACACACACACACACACACACACACACACACACACAGAGAGAGAGAGAGAGAGAGAGCACTCAACAGACACGACACTCAGGAGGAAACATGTAAGCCTCTCCCTGCAGCCTAACAGTACAGCAGCTGCAGCTTGGGTCTGCAGTACAAACCACCAGTCCCTGCTCCACCGGCCTGAGTGAATGGTGGATGAGAGAGAAATTTCACTGTGTCTCCCCTGATGGGCCTCTTTGCACCTCCACACAAGCCCAATCTATCTTCCCGTTCTTTCCATCACTTGCTTTATAGACCAGCTGACTCTGTGCTTCCCCTCCCCATATAGATCGCTAAAATGCCCTCAGTTATCCACTTCCAGGCCCCCACTGCTCTTCTGCAAAACATGACTAGTGTAAGCTATCCATTTTGCCAGAAAGGATAAATACTCATTTGCACATGGCTCAGTAACCCCTTCACCGGACTCCGTACCCTCCCCTTCTCCCCCCCCCGCCCCCCCTGCTTCTCTTCTGTTCCATTCACCTCTATTTCAGACCCCCCTCTCCCTCTTCTGTCAGAGTAAAGAAAGGCTCTTCTAGGCAGCACAATGGCTGGCACTCTGAGGAAGCCCAGCTCATCCCACGCAGCCCCTGCACATACTCCACCGTCCTCCCTTTGCCAAATAAAACCTGGGCGCTGGGATGGTGAGCGGTGCCGGGAGACAGGATGCGAAGGGAAAGGCAAGAGGGCAGAAGAGCGGATTGTATAACACCCCCTCTGCCGAGCCCCCAATCAGCAAAGCCTTGGCCCTGAGGACAACAGCTAGCTCTGCACACACCACTCCTCTCCGCCACACTCGTCCTTTCTCGGACCTGCTCTGTATAGTAAAACAATCGCTCCCCCCCCCCCCCCCAGGACTGCAGCCAGAGGTTCCGACACTGCGAGAACGCAGGGCCTGGGGAAGGCTCCACACCCCGCGGAGGGGCACAAGTAGACTGCAGGGTCAGATTCTTAAGAGTCAAATATGACTTTGAGACGCCTGAGATAACGGTCCAGGAATGGTATATGGGGTCCATATTGCTCCAGCAGCATCAAGCAGGGTTTCCCGGCAGTGTGAATCACATGAACGAACACACACACACACACACACACACACACACACACACACACACACACACACACACACACACACACACACACACACACGAGATGCTCTGAGATGATGCTACCAGTACCCAGAATCTCACTTCGGGCTCCCGCAAGACTGGACACAACCAGGGCAACGGCCCACGGGCCCTTCTTTTTCGGCCTGAGGATGGGACCCAGGGGAGATGAGAGTCGCGCATACCCACAGGAGTCCTGTAAGAGAAGCTTGAGTCCTCCGGCCTCATTCACAAGCGCTGGGGCTAGCCCGGACTAAGGCCGTTCCCCCACCCAATCCCCCATCGCACCTGTACGGGTCCCGGAGGAGGGAAGCGGATCCCAGGGCTCAGCCGGACATCCCCATCCACCGGCTAGCGGTGGCCAGGCGCAGCGCGACGGCAGCGGGCAAGCCAGCCAGCGAGCGGTCCCCCACAGCTCCGGCGTCGCCCGGTCTTCGCGCTCGTACACGGGCTCCCGGAGGCGCGCCCGCACTCGGGAACCCGCCCAACGGGCGCGCCCAGGACCTGAACGTCATCCTCTCGTGAACATTCATAGCTTTTCTTGAAGCACGTGGACCTGCCTTTATTAATATTTATGAATTACCATTTGTCCTTTCTTTGATACTGGCCCTTCTGCTTCCCATATGAATATTCAGAAGCTCCGAGATGGGGACGTGCAATCGCTACCAATATGGATTCTTCAGAGGGACCACCACTAGGTTTTGGATAAAAAGTCAGGCAAATGGAGTAGATTCGCAGGTAGATGCTGACAGACACACTCAAAGCGCTGCTAGTACTTTCTGGACTCTCCTTTCTATTCTACTAGAGGTTCAAGTTGACAAGCCAAGGGATGCGCCCTACCCCAAAGTCGTTCATTGCTCAAGGTCAAGGTGAGGGGCAGGATGGCAGGAATAATTTTGTCACCCCAAACCGTGGGATGCAAGGGAGATATTAGAATGAGGGGGTTCCAGGAATAAAAACACTTCGGACAATAGAAGAAAACTCAAGATATGGAAATAAGAACATCCCTGGGGCCTTGTGAAAATACACACCTCGTGCGTTGATGCGCTGTGTACAAATCTGTGTTTAGATATTCTCTACAAGAAATTTAATAAGATGCAGTGCAAAGATGGCAAGTAGGCCAAACCAAGGATGGCAGCCGAGAGGTGAAGGGGTCTTCCCTCTTTTTTTTTATGCTTTTGTTTTGTTTGTTTGAGTTTTTTGTTTGCTTGTTTGTTTGTTTGTTTGTTTGAGACAGGGTTTCTCTGTTACACAGAGCCCTGGCTGTCCTGGAGTTCACTATGTAGACCAGGCTGGCCTTGAACTCAGAGATCTGCCTGCCTCTGCCTCTGCCTCCTGAGCCACTGCCACCCTGCTTACTTATGCACTCTTATCACAAACAGTTCAGTAATGAGAGGAAGGCAAGGCAGGACACATTATCTCTGATAAAATAAGACGTGTACACCATTCCGCCCTCCTGGTATTAGAAACAGGATACTTTTCTTGTTAGAAAAAAAAAAGTGGTTAAAAGATCCTAAATCTAGAGGCAGTGAAATGGCTCAGCAGGTGGAAAAGTGGCTTGTTGGATAAGCCTGAACTCAATCCTGGGAAGCACATAATGGAAGGACAGACCCGGCTCCACCCTTGTCCTCTGACCTCCACAAGGGGACAGTAGTAAGTGCACCTGTGTACACACATACAAAACAATCAATAGACTTTAAACTCGGTGTTTCTGGTACCATACGTGGTTTTGTGATCTTGGGAAAGTTATCCTCACTGAGGCTCATCTACACCACGAGGGTGATCAGAGCTCCCATTCCTGAGGGCAGTCGTGAATTCCTGAAAAGCACTTCTAGGCAGGTAGGAAGGAACTATGTATCTCAGCTACTTTTCTTCCTTAGCAGAAGCTTCAGTGTACTCTTCTATGCTGGTTTTGTTTGCTTGCTTGGTGATGGTGGTACAGGGTACCCTATAGAGTAGGGTGGCCTCAAACTCCCTAGGTAGCCAAAGGGTGACGTTGAACTTCTGATACTCCTGCCTTCACTTCTCACGTGCTGAAATTACAGATGTGTGCCATCATGGCTGGTGCCTGGGTTTTTACGTGGTGCTGGGGATTGAACTCAGGACTTCGTGCATGCTAGGGAAGCACTCTAGCAACTGAGCTACATCCCCAATGCCTAGAAATTATTTCTTAGAGCTAGAGAGCTGGTTCAGCAGTTAAGAGTACTATCTGCTCTTGAACCTGTATCAGGCAGCTCACAGGCCCTATAATTCCAATTCCAGGAGATCCAACACCCCCTCCCTGGTTTCCAAGTGTCCCTGCAAGTCAACTAGTGTATGCTCAGGCATAAACACATAGTTTTTACAAAAGTAAATAAATATATCTCCTTCAAAAAGACTACATCTGCACTGTTCATAGAATGACAGAGGCTTGTGGGAAAGTACTGGAACACAGAAACAGTTTGGTCCAAGCTGAGTGTGGTAGCACAGGTCTATAAACCCAGCACTCGAGATGCTAAAGCAGGAGGGTTGTGACATCAGAGCTAGCCTGGGTGACATAGATATCAAATGATGTGAAACAATATACAATACCTGGAATATGATAAGTATTCAACACACGTTAATTGTTTTAGTATTGGTTTCGTGAGTATTTGAAGGAACCACATGAGGACGGGTGGTCTAGACGCCTGAGTGAAAATGTTCTGAACCTGAATGAACCAAGTCAGTCTTTCAGCATTACTTTATATGACAAACACATGTGACGAAGTTTGCAAGTTCAACAATTTGATTGTACACTTCAGGAGTATTGAGGACTTTAGTACTAGAGAGGCAGCCGTCATCGTTCTCCATCTGTACGATGTTTTCATCATCCCCAGTGGAAACTTTCTTTTCTTTTTAAACTTTCTTAGGTGGGCATGGTAGAGCACACTTGTAATCCTAGCACACAGGAGGCAGAGGCAGGTGGATCTCTGTGTTTTGGAGGCCAGCCTGGTCTACAAAGCAAGTCCAAGTCAGCCAAGGCTACACAGAGAAACCTTGTCTCAGAAAAAAAATTTTTTTTCTTTTATCTTTACATTTTAAAAATGTATTATATATGTATATATAGTATATGTATGCATCTCTTAGGGTGTGTGCATAGGTGTGCATGCATGCGTGTGTATGTGTGTGCGTGTGTGTGTGTGTGTGTGTGTGTGTGTGTGTGTGCATGTGGAGGCCAGAGATCAACATGGAGTGCCTGCCTCAATTGCTTTCATATAGTAAGTTACAGATGCATCTTTATTTCAAACTGTCCTCTACCAAATTAGCATTTTTCAGTGACCCAGGAAGCAGAGACCATCACAAGCTTCACAAGCTTTTGCTTAGGTCTGCCCTCATGGGGGCCTTAGCAGCAGCCATTGCTGTCTTCTTTGATGCCTGCTTGGCCTCTTCTGCTTCCTTGGCTGCCCCGATAACTGATGAGCTTTCCTAGCTTCTGGTTTCTGATATGTCTTTGCCATTACATCAGCAAGAGATGCACCAGTGATGGCTTCTTGGAACTTGACTACATGACTTCAAACTTGTTTTGAATTTCTTCCCACTTTTTGAGTTTTCTTTTGTAGAAGATAGTGTCCAGTTTATCTGCCAAAGATTCCTTGTGGAAAGGAATGTGAGCTTGTATTTTTTTTAATTTTATTAGTTTATTCATATTACATCTCAATGGTTATCCCATCCCTTGTATCCTCCCATTCCTCCCTCCTTCCCATTTTCCCCTTACTCCCCTCTCCTATGACTGTGACTGAGGGGGATTTCCTCCCCCTGTATATGCTCATAGGGTATCAAGTCTCTTCTTGGTAGCCTGCTATCCTTCCTCTGAGTGCCACCACGTCTCCCCATTCAGGGGATGTGGTCAAATATGAGGCACCAGACTACAAGCTTGTATTTTGCATTAAGAAAGGCTAACATATTGCTGCCTGAGTCTGGGGTAGATCTTGTATCCACTGACACAGCTCAACCATCAACCTTGTGCTGACTGGCCAGAGGAAAGATGGCAGAGCGCCATTGATTGATTCATTGGCTGGCTGGCCAACAAGTTCCAGAAATCCACCTGTCCACCTCTTTGCCCTCAGCCCCAGTTGTGCTCCACTGGGGCTAGCTTCTGTGTGGATGCTGGCATCAAAACTCAAGTGCCTAGTCACAGGCACTTTATTTGCTGGGTTAAACTCAACTCACTGTGTAGCTGTGTTGGTAGAGTGCTTGCTAGCCTGCATGAAGCTGTGGGTTCAATTGTCAGTACCACATGAACCTTGGAATATATTCCTGCAATTCCAGTGGTGGTGCTGGTAGTGGGAATGACCAAAAGTTCTAGGCCATCCTTGGTTTTTGTGCTAGCTATGTTTGAATGTGAACTGACATAGCCTAAAGTCTGAGAGAGGAACATTGTCTAGATAAGGTTAGGGGCTTGTCATTATTGTTAATTTATGTAGGAGGGCCTAGAAAACTAGCTCAGCACTGGCCAGAGAGCTAGCCAGCAAGCAGCAATCTTTTTCTCTTTCTTTCTTTCTTCTTTTCTTTCTTTCTTTCTTCCTTTTTTTTTTTTTTTTTTTTTTTTTGGTTTTTGTTTTGTTTTGTTTTGTTTTTAGAGACAGGTTTCTCTGTGTACCCTTGGCTGTCTTGGACTCACTTTATAGACTAGGCTGGCCTCGAACTCACAACAATCCGCCTGCCTCTGCCTCCCGAGTGCTGGGATTACAGGTGTTTGCCACCACGTCCGGCTTGTGAGCAGCATTCTTACATGGTTTCTGCTCCAAGTTTCTGTTTGAGCTCCAGCTCTGGCTTCCCTCAGTGATAGGCAGTAACCCATAGGGTGGAATAAACCCCTTTCTCCCTAAATTGTTTTGGTCATGGTATTTGTCACAGCAGCAGAATGAAAGTAAAACAGTGACATTATGAGTTTTATACCTGTATAAGCTACCACACATGTACATGCAAGCATATGTGTACACACGCACAAAAAGAAGGAAGGGGAGGAGAGGAAGAGGAAAAAGGGAGGAAAAAAGATTCAAAGAATCTTAGGGCACAGTGTTTAAAGGTCAAGTCTAACCACTTGTCTGGTACAAAACCCAGCATCCCTCATAGACAGTGCTACTGTGCTACAGTGCTACAGAGCTTGACCTCATGAGGCTGTCCTCCATGCTAGCTTTTAAGGCTAGAGATTGGTTTTTGAGATTAGAAAATCGGTGAGAGCAGAATATGAATTTTATGTCAGCATGCTTAATTTTCTTCAGGATGTTCATTTTTGAAAAAGCTAGTTTCCCATGACATTCTGAAAATGAATCATCAAGTCTTTATTGAAAACCTGCATAAGGACTGGGGATGGAGTGGAGTGGTAAAATACTTGCCTGGCACATGTACATCCTGGTTTCAATATCCACTGTGGAAAAAAAAAAGAGAGAGAGAGAGAAAACCTGTATCAGTCACAGCCCCAAAATAAAAATAAACTCACCTTTTCTTTTCATTGTTTTCTTTCTTTATTCCATTTTCTTTCTTCCAAGGGAGGTCAAACCTTGTACATACTGGGCAAGGGTATGTGCATACTTCTGAGCTATATGCCCAGCCATCTTTTCAGGTAAACTCACTCTTTAGCCCAGGCTGGTCTGGCCTAGAAATTATCTTGATTTAACCTCTTAAGTAGCTGAAATTACAAATCTGTGCCACAAGGCTTAAATTCATCTCCCTCCAAAACCACCCCCTCTCACTTTTGAGACAGAGTATCACTATGTATCTCTAACTGGGCTGTAACTCACTATATAAACCAAGCTGGCATTGAACGCATAGTGATTGGTCTGTCTCTGCCTCCTGAGTGCTGGGATTAAAGGTATATGACATCATGACTCGCCATCTCTTTCTTTAATCTCTCTCTCTCTTTCCCTTTCCTTTTCCCTCTCTCCCTCCATCTGTGTCAGAGTCTCAAACTGTAGTCCATTCTGGCCTTGAACTCACTTTATAGCATGCCTTGAATTCACAGTAATTTTCCTGTGTCAGCCTCCCAAGACTGAGATATTCTGTAGCTGTTTCCTCTGAATTGTAGGATTCAGTGTTGAAGGAAAGGGGAAGGCTGTGACTCAGGAAGTAAATGAAATATCCAAGGCTCAGGAAGCTCCTGGAAGTCACAAGATTCATAAGTCCCCTCTTACTGTTATATAAGCAATAACAAATACTGGAGAAGAAGTTCTGACTAGCCGCACTGTCTATATGTTATGCAGAGCACTCCAAGGAAACTGCTTTTTGTCACCCATGCTGGAGTGGGCTTTTCCATGGCATTTGAGTTATCCATGTTCCTATAAATAACCATTTTCCCATACCCCCAATAAACAAATAACCATAATAATGCTGGCTCACTGAGCTAGATGTGTGTGAAATTGTTTCTCTGGTCTATTTTTGGTGCCTTATCTTGGGTGAATAGACCTTTTTACATCTCCCCAGGAAAGACCACACAACATGAGATTACACACAACATGAGTCACACATCAGCTTGCCCTTAATCACTTGTGCTGATCAAAACTTCCTGATTTATTATCACTGGGGAAATAGAATATTCCCCAAGTTTCAAATTTTATTCTTAGATACCTCATCAGAAGTCAATTACTCTCTACCTTAAAACACATGTGCTGGGAGCCAGGACATACTACTTTTAAAAAGAATAGACAGAAATTGATATCAAATCATTCCTGAACACCCACCTGATAAAAACATGAGATGCCTGGGTGTATGGTACAAGCCTGTGATCTCAGTCCTCAGGGCTTTGGATGCAGGAGGGCCAGGTCATCCTCAGGTACACAGTAATTTTTCTACCTAGTTACATAAGAACATACCTAAAACAACAACAACAACAACAACAACAACAACAACAACAAAAAACAGCAACAACACCCCTGGAACATACACAAAGTAGCTGACAAAGTGACATCCCTCAAGAGAATGAAAATTCCCATAATACAAACATGATAATATTTTTTTTCTCTTGGTTTTAGGTGTTTTGTTGTTTGTTGAAGTTACTTTTATAAAATAGTATTTATTTCTCTTAGTTTATTTCTGAACCCAGCTATAACACAAATTATTGAGACTCTTTGTTTGTTTGTATTGTTTTGTTTTTTGAGACAGGGTCTTCTATGCAGTGTTGGCTGTCCTAGACTCACTTTGTAGACCAGGCTGGCCTCGAACTCACAGAGACTCGCCTGCCTCTGCCTCCTGAGTGCTGGGATTAGAGGCGTGCGCCACCACGCCTGGCTTTTGAGACTCTTTTATAATACAAGGCTTCACAACACAATCTGAGAAGTTTAAGTCTGTTTTTAACCCTCTATGCTATTTTGTCTTACTCCCAGGAAACATCCCAGTGATACTTGTGCTTGATAGCTTTCCTTGGCTCCAGCTCCTTCCTCCTCATCTTCCTTGGACCTCTACCCTTGGCTGAATCCCCTACTTCCTCTCCTAACTCCTCCTCCCCTGGCTGGCAAGAAGTCCAGCCCTATTCTCTCCCCTGCCCATCGATTGGCTGTAAGTTGCTTTTTTGACATATGGGGGACAACAGGGAGCAGAGTTTACAAAACAGTGAGACAGGAAATCAGAATTTAAACTACACAATAACCTTATGCCTACTTTCCCCATTTTAGTCTAGTAAAAGGATCCCTTTCTTACAATAACAAACTATATGTAATAACAATTATGAAAATTATTAGATAAGATTTACATTTTTATATTTGGCATCCTTGGATAAAGTATTTTACTATCTCTCAATTTCTATCATCTTAAACAATTTAAGTTTAACTGTGATTCTGTAACTATCTAGTCTTCAACACCATCAGAGACTTAAGAAGAATAAATATTACCTAAATATGTAGGAAGTGCAGGCAATCAGCTTCCAAAAGTATAGAAACGACAGAGATATTTAGCTGCCTGGACAGTCCTTCAAAATTTCTCATGACTTGGAGCATCATCTTCAGCCTTATGGCTCAAAATATTTGACAGACTTTTCTATAAAGCAAGAATTACAAAGGACTTGCCTACCTTGTCCTTGCAAAGCTCAGCAGTCAACTCTCCTGCATCCTCTTTGGACAGTATTCTGTCTATAATTGGCACAAGGACATTTACTCACCCAGTGGCTAGCTTGCCACATATGAAGCCTTTCATGCTCTTTGAAGATGCTGCCAAGAGCAGACTTGTCTCATTGTCAAAAAAAAAAAAAGCTTTAAGTTAATAAAATATCTTTTTTTTTCTTATTTTCAGGTTTATTGAAAATATGATGGAACAGATTTACAGCTCCACTTGGTGTTTTGAAATTCATCCCAGCTGTGGGCTGAGTGACCCGCAGGTTGGAGAGATGCCAAAGTCCAGAAGCTTCAGCGTTTCCTTGGTGTCAGGATCTGTCTCAGTGATCTCCTCCTCTAGGGCTGAGACCTCAGGAACATAATCATCTCTGCTCTCTCTTCTTCCTGCAACTTGATAGAGACACCTCTCACAGGACCTCTCTGAACCCATTTCCCCAGATGCAGTTGCGGAGTTTCTTGCTGGGGATAATGGCAATCTCCTTGCACACGCACTTGTTGGTGTGGAAGTCATTACTTAGACTCGTGTAGTACTTCTTGATGATGACCCCGGGCCGCCTTCTTCACAGTCTTGGTTGGAATGCAGCCCATGTTGGCGGGTCTGTGTAAAAGAGGACAATAAAGTATCTTTGAGGGCTGGAGAGATGGCTCAGAGGTTAAGGGCACTTCCAGAGGTTCTGAGTTCAATTCCCAGCAACCATATGGTGACTTGCAGATGTACATGAAGGCAGAGCATTGTAAAGATAATAAATAAATAGATAGATAGATAGGTAGATAGATAGATAGTTTCTCTAAATGCTATATTCTATAGATCGCTGAGGTTTTTGAAGACCAACTATGTATCTCATCTGAATTGTTTCTAGGTTTTTTTTTGTTTTTGTTTTTTTTGTTTTTTGTTTTTTTGTGTGTGGCTAGAGAGACAGCTGTGGGTGTTTTTTTTTTTAAATACTTTTTTGAAATATTTATTTATTTATTTATTTATTTATTTATTATGTACACAATGTTCTGCCTGAACATGTGCCTGCCCCCCAGAAAAGGATGCCAGATCTCATTATATATGGTTGTAAGCCACCATTTGCTTGCTGGGAATTGAACTCAGGATCTTTGGAAGAGCAGACAGTGCTCTTAACCTCTGAACCATCTCTCCAGCCCCGTTTCTGGCTATTTTTATCTATAAATCTAGGAAACACACCTATGTAATTAACAACACTAGTATCTAACATAAGCAACAGTTTGTTTGTTTGATTGCTAATATGCATTTCTTACTTATTCTAAGCAGGTTTTTGGGGGTTTTTTTTTTGGTTTGGTTTGGTTTGGTTTGGTTTGGTTTGGTTTTTTTCAAGCCAGGGTTTCTCTGTGTAGCCTTGGCTTTCCTTGACTCACTTTGTAGACCAAGCTGGCTTTGAACTCACAGCGATCTGCCTGCCCCTGCCTCCTGAGTGCTGGGATTAAAGACATGCACCACAACACTAGGCTCCTAAGCAGTTTCTAAAAGCAGTTTTCAAAATGACTAGAGCTAAACACTCAATGTTTAAGAATTACATAAGTGCAATACCTTATGATGTTGTAGCAAAATATAATCTTAATTTTATACCAGTATACAAAGATTTATACTATTAAACTTTTTTTGCTTATTAATGTTCTTTGGTCTAAAAGTAGATTCGATAATCTGCCCTTTTCCTTATCATTCTTTTTTTTTTTTTTTAAGATTTATTTATTTAGTATACAGTGCTCTGCCTGCATATACACCTGCACTCCAGAAGAGGGCACCAGATCTCCTTATAGATGGGTTGTAAGCCACCATGTGGTTGCTGGGAATTGAACTCAGGACCTCTGGAAGAGCAGCCAGTGCTCTTAACCTCTGAGCCATCTCTCTAGCCCTTCCTTATCATTCTTATAACCAATCTTTTAAAACAATAACAAACATCTCTTACCTATAGAATAACCAAAAACCATCCACCCCACCACCACCATGAGAGAGGCACATAGTCTTCTTTTTGGGGGGGCCCAAGAAAATTGGAATATTGTCCAGTCATAAGAAAACTAGCTACCGGGCATGGTAGTACACACCTTTAATTCCAGCACTCTGGAGGCAGAAGCAGGTGGAACTCACAGTGGTGAGTTTGAGGCCAGCCTGGTCTACAAAGAGAATACAGGACAGCCAAGACTACACAGAGAAACCCTGTCTTGAAAAACAAAAACAAAAAAGAAAACTAGCTGATGCTGGGCGTGGTGGTGCACACCTTTAATCCCAGCACTTGGGAGGCAGAGGCAGGCGGATCGTTGTGAGTTCAAGGCCAGCCTGGTCTACAAAAGCAAGTCTAGGACAGCCAAGGCTACACAGAGAAACCCTGTCTCATAAAAAACAAAACAAAACAAACACAAAAACAAAAACAAAGAAAAAAGAAAGAAAGAAAAAGAAAACTAGCTAGGATTGTTTGTCCAGTCTCTGAATGCTGAGAAAGTTCAGAGCTTAACTGAAGGTCTGGCTGGAACAGTCTGTGATGCTGGACAATCTAGAGAGCTGTTTTGAAATTGTCCAAGATGAAGATTTTCAAGAAAACACTGTCATTGAGGCCATCTGTGAGGTAGGATCACCTGGGCTACTTGTCTTTTTTGGTGTCTGGTCCTCTTGTTCTGTAAAATATATAAACTTTCAAAGGCATTAAACATTTTTATATTAAAATATGTATGGGCTATGCACTGAGCAGAGTTCAGTTAAAGATGATTCTTTGATTAACAAAGTTTTAGGGGGCTAAAGAGAGGTTAAGAGCACTTCCTGCTCTTCCATGGTCCTGAGTTCCATGCAACCACATGGTGGCTCACAACTATCTATAATGAGATCCGGTGCCCTCTTTGGTGTGCAGGCATACACGCAAGCAAAACATTGTGTACTTTGCTTGTTTGTTTTTTCGAGACAGGGTTTCTCTGTGTAGCCTTGGCTGTCCTGGACTTGCTTTGTAGACCAGGCTGTCCTCGAACTCACAGAGATCCACCTGCCTCTGCCTCCTGAATGCTGGGATTAAAGGTGTGCGCTACCACTTCCCGGCACCACTGTATACTTAATAAATAAATAAATAAATCTTTTTTTAAAGGTTTATTATATGTATAGTGTTCTTCCTGCATGCCAGATCCAGAAGAGGGTACCAGGCCTCATTATGGATGGTTGTGAACCACCATGTGGTTGCTGGGAATTGAACTCAGGACCTTTAGAAGAGCAGCCAGTGCTCTTAACCTCTGAGCCATCTCTCCAGACCCAATAAATAAATCTTTAAACACACACACACCAAAGTTTTATCCATATCATTTCAAAGAATGGCATGATAAGTCCTGAGGAATTTGTAGCCAAAGATCTATTGGCCATGCACAACTGACGTCCTGGCTGGAGACATTTTCATGTCTAAGTCGGTCTCAGAGCTGTTCCCCTGTGGAGGGAGCAGCAAATTATGTTATTTTACCTGCTTGTTCTGCAGTCTGAAGTCATATAGGTATAGAATGATATAAGTCAGCAGTTTCCATTTTACCTAGGTCTGTTTTATTTTGACCTCTCTCAAAGGGGATATATATTACCATTATCATGTTAAAATCAAAGCAAGGTTGTATAGATCAAAATATGCTCTTCTGGGATCCCAGGCACCTGTTGTATTTGGCCAAGCTGCTACCTGTCTCCTGTGGAGCAATAGAAAAGGCATATGTTTTAAATACACCATATTTATATGGTGTGCATATATACACATACACTCCTTTTTTTTTTTTTTTTAGGTTTTTCAAGACAGGGCTTCTCTGTGTAACAGTCCTGACTATCCTGGACTTGCTTTTGTAGACCAGGCTGGCCTCGAACTCACAGCAAGCTGCCTGCTTCTGCCTCCCAAGTGCTGGGATTGAAGGTGTGTGCCACCACGCCTGCCTTCTTCTCCTTCTCCTCCTTCTCCTCCTCCTCCTTCTTCTTGTTTCTTAATTTTAGAGTTTAAGCATACCCTAGGCATCTTGTACATGGGTTTTTACATTCTTGTGGCTATTTTTATCCCATCCCTTTTCTCCATATGGGATGTATGGTTCAGCCTTTTAAACGTATGAATTGTAGCCTTTGAGTTTTGGGGACCTAACTAGATTGGCATGTTCTTTGCCATCTCTATAGTCCTCTGTATCTTTCTACATCAGGCATGACGGCCACTTGCCCCCCCCCCACCTTGAAAATGTCTCATATTTAAAGGGATAAGCCGGCTGCCAGACCAGTGTGACACATCAACTCAGTCAGCATTCAAAATCTTATCGACGTGGGAGGCATGCAGCTTGCATGTTTGTCTTCCAGCCTAACTTTGGGTCCTTACATTGACCAACCCAACATATCTCTCAAGCCAAAAATGCCCTTTGGCACCAGTTCTCCTGTGGGAGCTCCACTTTCTAAGGAGATTGGCTGGCCTTTTGAGAGCAGTGTAACATCATTTCTCCTTACATAAAAGAATCCTAAGATTGATGTGCACCCATCTTTTAGGTCAGTAAGGACATATCATCCATCATTAAGAAAAAAGCACTTACATAGTAATTTTAAGGAAAAAAAATGTCATTTTGAATCCCAGGCTGTCTGTGTAAGTGGCTTATCAGCAGGGAGCTCCTGTCCAGACTTTAATGTATAAATCAGGCTGATCCAGAACTCAGAGATCTGTCTCTCAATTCAATATCATTGTAACTCAAACCTTCAGACAAAAATAAAGCAAAGAAACAAAAACTCTTAAGGTTTGGGCAAGTTGTGCCAATTCAATGTTCAGCAAGTGAAGGCCTGTTCATCACTTTTTAAAAATAATTTAGTTGTTGTTAAAACGTACGGGTAGACCTTTTCCAGAAATGGCTGACGAGCATCTTGCAGCTAGAGAACCTTGAGCTCCATCTGCTATCAGCTTTCCAATCTCTATCAGGAACATCTGCTATCAGCTTCCCAATCTCTATCAGGAACATTTGCTATCAGCTTTCCAATCTCTATCAGGAACATCTGCTATCAGCTTTCCAATCTCTATCAGGAACATCTGCTATCAGCTTTCTAATCTCTATCAGGAAGAGTTGTGTTTGTTCTTCTTGATTTTTCTCTTCCTTCTCCAAGTCTGTCTTATTCTGATTTTTCCCCAAAGAGATTATACAAAACAACTGTCATTGAAAAAATTATTCATATACTAAGAGGAAACAAACTCAAATGGAATCCAGAAGCACTGTGTTACTGTGTCTTCCATCTGTATCAGCAGAGAAAACAATCTTCTTCTTTAATCTTAAAACCTCTCCAGGACAGCCAAGGCTACACAGAGAAACCCTGTCTCAAAAAAACAAAAAACAAAAAACACCCCAAAACCTCTCCCTAAGGACTTTACTTTCTTAGACCCAGCTTCCCTTTTAGACCTTACCAGTTCAGAGGCTTGAAGCTTTTCATTTTGTCCATTTTTCTGCCTCCCTCACTGGTTCCTGACCGTCCCCCACTCTGGGAAGTTACTGGGTCCACAAATGTTTGCTTTTCAAGCCAGGAAAAGTCAGGCCAGCAAGAGCCCCTTCTCAAAGGAAGTTAGCTTCCTGCCTTCGCCAGGAAAGTCTGACTTTGAGAAGCTGGTTTATTTCAAAGAGCCACGTTTTTGTTGTTGTTGTTGTTGTTATTTTGTTTTGTTTTGTTTTGTTTGAGACAGGGTTTCTCTGTGTAACAGCCCTGGTTGCCCTAAATTCACTTTGTAGACTAGGCTGGCCTTGAACTCACAGAGATCTGCCTGCCTCTGCCTCTTTCTACCTAAAGAAACTGCCTCTCTGGGGTTTGTAAGTATCAGCTTTTGTTTTGCTGCAGCCCATTCATTGGAGGACTTGCTGCTCTGCAGGGGGTCTATTCAGGAAAAACAAACGTGAGCTCCAGCCTTAGAAACTGCATTCCTCTTTTTTTTTTTTTTTTTTTTTTTGAGCAGAACTAAGAAACTGCTCTATAGTTTTGCTATCTACACAAATTCTTGCTAGATTACTATAAATTCTGCCCCTCGTTGGTACACCATTTGTTCAGGTTACTTTTATAAAGCAGTGTTTGTTTCTCTTAGCTTATTTCTTAACCCAGCTTTCAACAAATAATTGAGATTTTTATAATACAAGGCTTCATAACACAATCTGAGAATAATCTGTTATTTTGTCTTACTCCCAGTAAGTATCTCAGCAATACTTGCACTTTGTAGCTTCTTTGGCTCCGGCTCCTTCCTCCTGATCTTCTTTGGACCTCTACCCACCCCCCCACTTCCCCCACCCCCCCATCCCTACTTCTCCTAACTCCTCCTCCCCTGGCTGACAGGAAGTCCAGCCCTGTTTTCTCCCCTGTCCATCAATTGGCTGTAAACTGCATTTTTGACATATGGGGACAACAGGGAGCAAAACGTATACAACATTTAGACAGGAAATCAGAATTGAAACTGCACAATAACCTCATGCTTACAGTTGTTGTTGTGTTTGTTGTGTTTGTTTGTTTGTTGAGATGGGCCTTCTCTATTTTTCCTAGGTTGGCTGGAACTTACTGTGTAGCCCAAACTGGCTTTGAACTCAAAGTGATCCTCTTGCCTCAGCCTCTCAAGTGCTGGGATTTCAGGCATTTGCTGCCACATCTCTCATATTATGGATTTGGAGTTAAGAGATATAGTTTAGCCGTACAGTGTTTGCTAAGCAGGCAGAAAGCCATGGGCTTGATCCCGAGAAGGGACAGATGGAGAACAGTGAGGGTGGTAGTGGTGGTCCGTGCCTGTAATTCTAGCGCAAGGGCTCCAGTCTGGTCAGGCTGCGAGACCCTGGATCAAACAAGCAAAATAACAAGGAAAAAGAAAATGCGTTTCCCACTATTTAGGAAACTTTTAGATTTATAGTGGTCAAAAAACCAAAATCAGGCCGGGCGTGGTGGCGCACGCCTTTAATCCCAGCACTCGGGAGGCAGAGGCGGGCGGATGCTGTGAGTTCGAGGCCAGCCTGGTCTACAAAGTGAGTCCAGGACAGCCAAGGTTATACAGAGAGACTCTGTCTCGAAAAACCAAAAAAACAAAAAACAAAAAACAAAATCAGTCTACCATTTCTTGTAGCTACTACTCGACTGTGCCCTGGCTGAATAAGAGACAAGAGTTCCTACACAGCAATGTCGCAAAGATGGGATACTCCCTTAAGGGACTCTTTAGACACTGGGTTTAAAGCAGAGATTTTATTTGTACTAAATCCCCAGGACCAACTCCCACTATTTCCAGCCTTAGACTCATCTCTATTTTCTGCTACCTTCCACATGCCCAGGTATCAGAAATGTAACGACTCAGAAATGAACTTGAAGAAATGAAAACGGCACAGGATATTACCACTCCAATGCACTCATCTAGCCAAATAAAACTCACTTCACCACCAACCAAACTTCAGAGCTCAGCATGCCACGAAAACGCTGCCCAAGGCCAAAGCTGTCCCCTTCAAGGCCTCAAGTTTGAGTCAGGACAGTGTTGAGCACTGTGAAAATGATGAGAAGAGAACTCCCATTTTCCCTACAGTCTCGTTTGCAGTAGTTAGTGTTGCCCACACAGTCGTTTCAGGCAGAATTTAAACAGACCAGTCTGCTTCTGGTTGTCAGATCCTATCAGGTGAGAAGTTAACAGCACTGAACCCCAAGCCTTGAAGAAAAGGTATTCTGAGTAGGTAATGAATAAGGTTGCTTGGATGAACATTCTCTGTTCGACCAAACTCCTACCAGTCTCCTAAACCTCCTTTAGCCCTGTTTATGCATTTCCTTATAGAAACTAGTTTTAGCAAAAATCCTGTTAAGTCATTTTTGCAGAGGTCCTTATCTTTAATGTCTAGATACCTTTGATACCTACACAAGTGTCTCATTCTCCACTATACAAGACACTACCTGGTCACCATGACTAATCTCTAGCAATAATCCTGTTAGGGCACCATCCACCCATCCACCCACCCACCCATCCACCCACCCATCCATCCATCCATCCACCCACCCATCCATCCACCCACCCACCCACCCATCCATCCACCCACCCACCCACCCATCCATCTACCCACCCACCCACCCATCCATCTACCCACCACCCCCCCATCCATCCACCCATACATACATACACCCACCCACCCATCCATCATCTATCCACCCATCCATCTATCCATCCACCCACCCACCCACCCACCCATCCATCCATCCATCTACCCATCCATCCATACATCCCCCTCTTTTGTCTGACTCCCACCCTGCTTCCAGCTTTACACCCCCACTTGCAGCTGGGCACAGTGGCTCATGCCTATAATCCCAGCACTTGGGAAGATAAAAGTAGGCAGATTTCTGTGAATTCAAGGCCAGCCTGGTCTACAAATGAATCCAGAAGAGTCAAGACAGAGAAGCCCTATCTTAGAAAAAAAATTCCCATTTGCCTTTGTTATTTTGTTGGGTGAGATTAATCTTTTTCTCCTACTGTAGAAACCCCACTATTGTAATCTCTATTATGATGGGCCTAAAAATAATTCTACCTTTAAGAAGTGCTGCAGAGCCGGGCGTGGTGGCGAACGCCTTTGATCCCAGCACTCGGAAGGCAGAGGCAGGCGGATAGCTGTGAGTTCGAGGCCAGCCTGGTCTACAAAGCGAGTCCAGGACAGCCAAGGATACATAGAGGAAACCCTGTCTCGAAAAACCAAAAAAAAAAAAAAAAAAAGGTGCTGCAATAAATATTGAATTTTAGGGGGCGGGGAGATTCCAGGGATATAGCTGCAGGAGTCATTAGTATTGGAGACCAATGTCCTTACCTACCTGCTAAGCTATCTCACCAACCTAACAATGTCTAAGTTCTTTTAAAACTTATGAGAGAAGATTGTCAGAGATAGAGAGATGGATACACACACACACACACACACACACACACACACAGAGAGAGAGAGAGAGAGAGAGAGAGAGAGAGAGAGAGAGAGAGAGAGAGAGAAAGAGAGAGACAGACAGACAGACAGACAGACAGAGACAGAGAAACACTAAGAGAAACACAAATGATGCTGTGTGAAATTCTTGACATGGCATGGTATGGCAACTGGGTTTTGTAGAGTTCTAAGAGGAAAAGTTCACTGCTGGCTGTTGATTGGTGCCTGGACCGTGAGAGAAGTCTTTGCTGCACACTGCTGTCTTAGAGACACACAAAGCAGCTGGGCACAGAATGAATAGAAAGCCAGAAGTTTTGGGAGACTTGGCAATCTTTCATTGAAATCTGCATATTCAAATAAATCCAGATTCTTTCCAGGCTAAGAGTCTGTTCACTGTGTTGAGCAGTAGGACAAGAATGAGAAACAAAACATACAAATCAAAGAATGCTCGTGCATCACCTCTTAGAAAAGATTCCGCCCAAGCCTGCGAATAGCAGCCTTCAAACAAAAGAAATCACTCTTAAATCCTTTTGCATACCCTGTTTAGAGCAGAAATCTCTCTCAGTGTCTACCACTACTTCTGAGATGTGGAAGATTTCTCAGTGTGATGTTTCATGGTACCTGTGTGATGGAGCTGATAGAAGCAGATCACATTGAAAGCTTTCCTGAACTAACGGAGAAGAAGGGCTCATTGGCAAAGCTCAAAGTCAAGGGTCTGGGGTTTCAACAGCAGCGCTACCATCGGCTATCTGTGTGACCTATGGACTCTTACCTTTTCCTTTCTCTCTCTCTCTCTCTTTCTTCTTTTTTCTTTCTATTTTTGAGACAAAGTCTGACTCTGTAGTCAGAGTTGACCTGGAACTAAATCACCATGTCTCCCATACTGGCCTCAAACTTGCAACAATCTTTCTGCTTTAACTTAAACTCTTGAGTGCTAAGAGTTTGATTTTCATTTCTGTGTTTCTGTGGGGTTTGTGTGTATGTGTGTTTTGAGGGAAAGGGGATTTGCCTGTTGTTTTGTTGTTGCTGTTTCTTTTCTTTTTGTTTTTTGTTGTTGTTTGGGTTTTTTGTTTTGTTTTGTTGTTTTTTGTTTTTGAAACAGAGTTTCTTTGGGTTGCCCTAGCTTTTCTGGAACTCACTCTACAAACTAGGTTGGCCTCAGAGATCCACCTGCCCCCATCTAGTTAGTATGTATGAAGCCAGAATCCCCTTGACCGCATAAAATCAAGCAAAGAGATTGAGGCAGGTGGATCAGAAATTTAAGATCAGGCTAGAGTACATAGTGACGTCAAGGCCAGCTTAGGCTACGTGAGATTCTGTCTCAAAGCAAACAAACAAATAAATAAACCTGATCCCAAATTGACCCAAAGTGTGTTTAAATTTGGATATTTTTTAAACTGTATTTTATTTTGATTTGTTTTTTCGGTGCTAAATGTTGAACACAGGGCCTTCAGCATGCTAGGTGACACCAACCCTGAGCTACATCCTCAGCACTTTAAAGTCACTGTGGGATCATGGACTGTCTTCTAATCCCCTTGTCTTTGTTTCCACTTGTAGACATATACTTTATAAGGGTATTAAGAGAAAGTAAGACGAAAGCTTTGTATATACAAAACCCTATGTCAAGAGCAAAGAAGATTAAATCTATAAATTAACTGCAAATTCCACCCGCTTCAGTGATTTTTCTCTAACTAAAATTCTGTCGCTGAGGCAGGAGGACTGCAAGCTCCAAGTCAGCCTAGACCAGAATGAGGCCTTGTCTTGGAAAACAGTCAATAACAGCGAGAATTTGAACCTTAAATAAACAATGAGTGATGCTTCCCTTGGTTTTGTTTGGGGTTGTTTGCTTGGTTGGTTTTGGTTGATTTAGAATTTTTGTGATGGGTCTCAATGTGTAGTTAAGGCTGGCCTTGATAGTTCAGACCTTCAGTTTTTCACCTTCCCTGTCCACAGCTCTCAGGCTGGGATTACAGGGGTGTGTACCCATGCCCTGTTGGATAATGTTTAGAGTGAGTCCGTACTGGGGCTCCGAAAATGATCCCTGGTTTGATCCAGTGTGGGGGGGGCAGGCAGGGGGGTGGATTTTCCCCCCTTTAATTACTTTTATTTTATGTGTATACGTTTTGTCTGTATGTACATAAGTGCACCACTTGCATGCCTGATGCCCACACAGGTCAGAACAGGACATCAAATCCCCAGGAACTCGAGTTATAGATTGTATGGGCGCTGGGAACCAAACTTTAGTCCTCTGCAAGAGTAGCAAGAGTTCATAACAATGGAGCCGATCTCAAGGCACTGTGTGTGGCCTTGTACACACACTCTCTGAGTCCATAAGAAGATACTAGCTCTCCTGGAGCTGGAGCTACAGGCAATTGTGTGCCTCCGCACCTGAGTGCTGGGAAGAGAGCTTGGGTCCTCGGCAAGAGCAGTGCGCACATCTTCATGCCTGAGCCATCCTTTTATCCCTGTGGTAATTTGAATAAATGGCCCGAAAAATAAATAAATTTTTAAAAATGGCTCATATATTTGAACGCTTAGTAAGCAGAAAGTGATACTATTTGAAAGAACTAGGAGGAGTAGCCTTGTAGGAGGAAGAGTGTCACTGGGGGCGGGCTTTGAGGTTACAAACACTCAGGACAAGCAGATTCTCTCCCTTGTGGATCAGGATGAAGCTCTCAGCGCTTGCTCCAGCACTGTACCAACCAGACACCATGCTCCCTGCCATGCTGATAATGAAATAACCTCTGAAACTGTATGCCAGCCCTCAATGAAATGTTTTCTTTTGTAAGAGTTACCTTCAATGTCGGGCGTGGTGGCACATGCCTTTAATCCCAGCACTCGGGAGGCAGAGGCAGGTGGATCACTGTTAGTTCCAGGCCAGCCTGGTCTACAAAGAGAGTCTAGGACAGCCAGGGCTACACAGAGAAACTCTGTTTCAAACAAGGTGTCCTATATAGGACACATTACAGCTGCCTGTAACTCCAACTCTAACGCCTGAGGATCCAATACCTCTGGCCTCTGTGGGCATCTACACCAAACATGCCCACACACATATGATTAAACAATAATAAAAATAAAGCAGGGCATGGTGGCACACGCCTTTAATCCCAGCAATCACGAGGCAGAGGCAGGTGGATCTCTGAGAGTTTGAGGCCTGATCTACAAAGAGAGTTCCAGGGCAGCCAGGGCTATTACACAGAAAAAACCTGTCTTGAAAAACCAACAGAACAACAACAATAATAATAATAAATTTGAAAAAAATAAAATAAATCTTTAAAAGGGATAGAATTTAAATGTTCCCAGGATGGCCTTAAACTTCCTGTGTAACTGACCATGAGCCTGAACTTCTGATCTTCCTCCCTTTACCGCCCAAGTGTGGGGTTACTTAAGTAGTATACCACCATGCCTGGCCTTCACAGTCACAGTCACCATTTCTTTACCTGATCATACTGTGCAGAATGTGACATCTGATATGCCATAAAATAAAATTTGATCAGTATATATACACAACATCTGGTATCCAAATGCTCATAGCAACTTTATTTAGACTACCCCTCTGAGCTAGGCATGGTGGTACACTCCTTTAATCCCAGCACTTGGTAGATAGAGGCAGGCAGATCACTGTGAGTTCAAGGCCAGCCTGGTCTCCAAAGAAGAGTCCAGGACAGCTAAGATAACATAGAGAAACCCTGTCTCGAAAAAACAAAAACAATAGAATACCCCTCTGTCTCCATTAGGGCTTCTGTTGCTTTGAAGAGACACCATGACCATAGTGACTTTTTTTTAAAAGATTTGTTTATTTATTAATATGTATACAGTGCTCTGCCTGCATATACACCTGCAAACCAGAAGAGGGCGTTAGATCACAATATAGATGGTTGTGAGCCACCATGTAGTTGCTGGGAATTGAATTCAGGACCTCTGGAAGAGCAGTCAGTATCTTAACCCCTGAGTCATCTCTCCAGCCCAGACCACAGCAACCCTTAAAGGAAAACATATAATAGAGTCTGGCTTATGGGTCAGAGGTTTAGTCCATTATTATCACGGCAGGAAGCATGGTAGCAGGCAGACAGACCTGGTGCTGGAGAGGTAGCTGAGAGTTCTACATCTGGATCTTAAGACAGCAGGATGTGACTGCGACACACTTCTACTCCAGTGAGGTCATCTTCCCTAAAAGTGGCATTCCCCTGTGAGCCTATGAGGACTGTTGTCTTTCAAACCACCACATCCTCTGCCTAAAAAGTGATGGCTCAGTGGCTAAGAGCATGTACTGCTCATGAGGAGGACCAGGGTTCAGTTCTTAGCACTGTTATGGCACTCCCAGCTATGGGTAGCTCTAGTCCCAAGGGATCCGATGTTTTCTTTTGGCCCCAGGCATCAGCATGCATTCATGCATACACCTCCACATATACACAGAGGCAAACATATACACACAAAACAAAATAAGTCCTTAAAACAAAAAAAATAGGAATAAGAGTATGAGTAAATATATGACTCTCTATAAATACACAGACATGTATCCATGTATACATATACATATTTAGATATATATTTCCAGCACTTGGGAGGATGAGGCCTTCAGAATACAAAGCCAACTAGGACTATGTAGGAAGATTCTCACTACTCCCTCTTAAAAAAAAAATAATAATGTTATATTACTCTGGTGTGTTCTTGGCTCCTTTATTTGTCTTGTTTTGTTTATAACTATATCCTCAGCCATTCTCAAACTTATCAAAAGATTAATTTCTTACTTAAGTGCTCGTTGGAGATTTCCTCATCCCTAGACAAGTGTAATAAAAGAGGCTTTTTGTTTGGCAATGAAAATTATGAAATACACTAAGAGAGATAGCTCAGTGTCAGAGAACACTTAACCTAGCAAGCACGAGGCTCTGGGTCCTAACTGCAGCATTGCAGAAGGGAGAACAGAAGCTGCAAAAGGACGTGTCTAGTTGTGAGCCTAGGACCGCAAAGGTGCCGGGGCTCAGGGCCTTCCACAGCTCTGGTTGGTCTTCGTATCTGAACTTAGCACCAGCCTTTGTTCCTGTGCTGTGAGATCCCTCTGTTCTGGCTGCTGTACTACACTCGGTGTCCGGTGCAATTGAGCCTCACTTTACAACCAAAGAACCATCAGTGGATTTAGGTCTCCGTTCCCAGGATGGTGTGTAGCTCTCCTCCACCAACCTCCTGAACTGGATGAAGGAGATGAGGTTTCGATTCAAGCAGAACTTCTCAGTGCCAGCCAGAGAGCTAAAGGACCAGCTGGCCATTTTTTTTTCTCCTCCTTGGCAGGATGGAAAGCTGCATCCCCGCTCCCCTCTTTCTCAGGGCTACAACACTTCCCACTGCTTTCTTCCTTTCCCCTCTCCTGGCTGCCTCTCTCAGTGCTGCCACGTTGTCATGCCAATAAGGTTCCCATGGTTACTAGGAGGCGCTGCAGCATTCCCACGAGCAGCTTCTTTCTATCTACTCAAAGGAAAGGAGACTGTTAATGCCTCAAGGGTGAAACAAATAGATACGTAAGCTAAAAAGGACAGAAGTGGTCTCAGCCCAGGAGATGTTGGAGGAAGAAGGCCGTCAAAGTCCGACCTCTCTAGGCCAGACCTTGGACAAAATCCTGCCGCCTCTTCTCAAGTTGTCTCTCTCCTAAACCTAGGGAGAGAGGAGCCTGGCACTGGTTCAAGCCCATTGTTTTGCCTATTGTGGGGTCCGAATAGATGCCACATTGTGAGGCTCATTTAATATGTAAATAATGGATACATCTGTGCTCTCTGTGTAGCAAGGAAACTGGGAAAATGCAAAGCTGCTGTGCCCTCTCTCTTTTTTTTTTTAAAGATGTATTTATTTATTATTACATATACAGTGCTCTGCCTGCATGTACACCTGCAGGCCAGAAGAGGACATCAGATCACATTATAGATGGTTATGAGCCACCATGTGGTTGCTGGGAATTGAACTCAGGACCTCTGGAAAAGCAGTCAGTATTCTTAACCTCTGAGCCATCTCTCCAGCCCCTCTCTTTACTTGGGTGTCTTGTCTGCTTTTCTGCAGATGATGCTCCATGGGGGTCCCCCCTCCCCCGCCCCACACTGGCTCTCTCAGACCACACCTGGTTTTGTTTCTTTTTAAAACAAAATTTATTTTCTTAAAATAGAAAAAAAATTAGTGTAAAATTCAAAAATAAAGGAAACAGGGGGGGGAAAAAAGGTCTACAGTTTCAAAATTACAATCTGTTTCCCAGTACTTGAGAGATAGAAACAAGTGCCTCAGAGTGTCAAAGTTATCCTGGGCTATGCAGTGAGTTCAAGAGCAATGTGAGATTATGAGAGCCTGTCTTAGAAAGAAAAATAAGAGCCAGGCAGTGGTGACACTAATCCCAGCACTTAACAGGCAGAGGCAGTTGGATTTCTATGAGTTCGAGGCCAGCCTATGTAGTGAGTGGCCAATCCCGACACTTGGGTGGCAGAGGCAGGTGTACCTCTGTAAGTTCGAGGCCAACATGGTCTACAAAGAGAGTTCCAAGGCTAACACTGAGAAACCCTGTCTCGGTGGGGAGGTGGGGGGCGGGGGGAAGGGAGCAAAGGAAAGAAAGAAAGAAAAAGAAAGTTCTCAGATCTTTGTGTTGAGAACCTGTCTCTGCCTGGAGAGATGGCTCAGAGGTTAGGAGCACTGATTGCTTTTCCATAGGTCCTGAGTTCAATTCCCAACAACTACAGAGTAGCTCACAACCATCTATAATGTGATCTGATGCCCTCTCCTGACCTGCAGGTGTACATGCAGACAGAGCACTGTATATATAATAAATAAATAAATAAATAAATCTTTTAAAAACTTTTTTCAGACCAGGTGCGATGGCGCACGCCTGTAATCCCACCGCTCAGGAGGCAGAGACAGGTGGATCACTGTGAGTTTGAGGCCAGCCTAGTCTAAAAAAAAAAAAAACTCCAGGACAGCCAAGGCTACACAAAACAACAAAAAGTTCAGTGTCTGGGCCCTACTGACCTTGGCTCAGTAGATGAAGGTGCTTGTTGCCAACTGACAACTGGAGTTTGAACCCCAAAACCACATGGTAGAGAGAACTGTGCCTCCAAAGCTTCCCTCTGACCTTTCATAAATGGGCCCTAGAACACATGCGCACACACACGCGTACACATACCCACTCACCTTTCGCCCCCACACAAATAAACACGTGTAATTTTTGAAACACAGAGGCTGTAGCTTCAGCTCCATAGGACAACTCTTGCATAGCATGTGCAGAGTCCTAGATCTGACACCCAACGCCACATCTACAAATAAACAAATACACATAAACTAATGTATATGCATGTGTGTGTAGCAATTCTACTGTACTGCTACACAATACTTGAACTTACTCTCCTAATGCAAGTGCATGTTTGACACCCGTCACCTGACCATCTCTCCAGTCCCAACATCTTTTAAAAATGTAGTTTATTTTCTATGTTTATGTATGTGTTTGCATCCCTCTGTATGTGGACATGTGCGCAGGTACTCACAGAGACCAGGAAAGGGCGTCCTATCTCCTAGAACCGGAATTAGAAGTCTTTGTTAGCCTTGTGACTTGAGTGCTAGGAACCTAACCTGGGTCTTTAGCAAGAGCAGCAAACACTGTTAAGTAGCAAGCACGTCTAACCATAGAGTCAGTCCTCCGGCCTCTGGCCCTCCAAAAGATTCTTTTTTTTTTTTTTAAAACATTTATTTATTTATTTTATATGGATGAGTGCTTTATCTGCATGTACACCTGCATGCCAGAAGATGGCACCAGATCTCATTGGTTGTGAGGCACCATGTGGTTGCTGGGAATTGAACTCAGGACCTCTGGAAGAGCAGACAGTGCTTTTAACCCCAAGCCACCTCTCCATTCCCAAAAGATTTTTTGAACCAGTTTATTTTATTCAGAATTTTGCTATTATGAAAATTTTTCTCTCTGCTATCAGCAATAAATAAAACATGATTATTACTCAAAAAACAGTTACTTGTTGCCAGAATCAAAGGTCTGGGCTGCCAGCCACTAAAATTGATCAAATCTGGGAAAAGAGACTTGGTAGGAAAACGTCAGGTGTATTTGGACCTCCACAGCAAGAGACTCAGGAGACTGCCAGGGCCTTGATGGGTGGAGGGAGGAGGGACAGTGAGTCTGCAGGTGGAGAGGGTGGGGCTTCCTAAGCCAGAACAGGCCTGGACTTCCAGCGGCTTCTGTTGAGACCGATGTTACAAGAGCCATTTGGGGTAGATGACTAAATACAGATTTGGCACTTAGCTGGGTGTGGTGGCTCACGCCTTTAATCCCAGCACTTGAGAGGCAGAGGCCAACTCACTGTGAGTTGGAGGCCAGCCTGGTCTACAAAACAAGTTCAGAGCCGGGCGTGGTGGCGCACGCCTTTAATCCCAGCACTCAGGAGGCAGAGGCGGGCGGATCGCTGTGAGTTCGAGGCCAGCCTGGTCTACAAAGTGAGTCCAGGACAGCCAAGGCTAACACAGAGAGACTCTGTCTCGAAAAAACAAAAAAAAAAAACAAAAAACAAAAAAACCAAGTTCAGGAAACCCTGTCTTAAACAAACAAACAGAACAGATTTGGCAGTTAACACCTTAACCATAGGGACAGATTCTTGACAGCCAGGGGATTAGGGATGGCAGAAGGGCAAAAGAGACACGGGGTGAAGGCCAATTTCAAGGCAGCCATTGTTACATTACTGTACCTGCTAGCTTTTTTTTTTAAAGTAGCACAGGCCTTTATTATTTTTTTTGTTAAAGTTATTTATTACATATACACACCAGAAGAGGGCACCAGATCCCATTATAGATGGTTGTGAGCCACCATGTGGTTGCTGGGAATTGAACTCAGGACCTCTGGAAGAACAGCCAGTGTTATTAACCTCTGAGCCATCTCTCCAGCCCCCTGCTAGCTTTTATGTCAATTTGACACAAGCTAGAATTATCTGAGAGGAGGGGACCTCAATTAATAAATTGCCTCCATAAGATTGGGTTGTAGGCAAGCCTAAATGGCATTTTAAAAAAATTAGTAATTGATGGGTGAGGGCCCAACCCATTGTGGGTGGTGCCACCCGGGGCTGATTGTCTCAGGGTGCTATGAGGAGTAAGCTAGTAGATTCCTGCCCTGATTGAATTCCTATTCTGACTTCTTTGGATGATGGAAGTGTAAGCAAAATAAACCCTTTCTTCTGCAGTTTACTTTTGGTCATGATATTTCATCACAGCAATAATAATCATAACTAAGACAGTTATCATCTGACCTACTAATTCTATTGTTGGGTAAGTATATATGCATGACAAATGAAAATGCATGTCATCGTTAAAAACTCATATCTAAAGCCAGGCGTGGTTGCTTATGCTTATGATGCCATCACTTGCGAGGCCGAAGAGGAGTGTAGAGTGTATCTGGAGACCAGCCTGGGCTATATCCTGAGTTCAAGGTCAGCCTGGGTAAGAGATTCTATTTCAGAGTGAGGGGGAAAGGGAGAGAGAGAGAAAGACACACACACACAGAGAGAGAGAGAGAGAGAGAGAGAGAGAGAGAGAGAGAGAGAGAGAGAGGACAAATTGAATTGACAAGTAAAATGTGGTATATTTACAATAAAATAGTACCTAACCATAAAAATTAATTAAGTATGGACACATACTACAATACAGATAAACCAGACACAAAAGGCTTATTGTATGACTCCATGACATGAAATATCTAGAATAAACAGAATATAGAATCTTGGCATGGTGACATGCACCTGTAATCCCATTACTGGGTGAGGGGCTGAAGTGGAAAAATATTCAGTTTATGGTCCCTCTGGGGAACTTTTTAAAAAATATTTATTTATTTATTTATTTATTATGTATACAATATTGTATCTGCATATTACCTGCACATCAGAAGAGGGCACCAGATCTCATTATAGGTGGTTGTGAACCACCATGTGGTTGCTGGGAATTGAGCTCAGGACTTCTGGAAGTGCAGCCAGTGCTCTTAACTTCTGAGCC